>NC_135871.1:31621469-31646469 GCF_031162955.1 Sander vitreus
GGGCTATGAGTCCGCCTTTGCGTCGGGCTTTGCGTCGGGCTTAACGTTGGGCTTTGCCGATGGGCTTTGAGTCGGGCTATGAGTCGGGCTTTGCGTCGGGCTATGAGTCGAGCTTTGCGTCAGGCTATGAGTCGAGCTTTGCGTCAGGCTATGAGTCGGGCTTTGCGTCGGGCTTTGCGTCGGGCTATGAGTCGGAGCTATGACGTCGGGCTTTGCGTCGGGCTATGAGTCGGGCTTTGACGTCGGGCTATGAGTCAGGGCTGAGTCGGGCTATGAGTCGGGCTATGAGTCGGGCTATGAGTCGGAGCTTTGACGTCGGGCTATGAGTCGGGCTTTGCGTCGGGCTTTGAGTCGGGCTTTGAGTCGGGCTTTGCGTCGGGCTATGAGTCGGGCTATGAGTCGGGCTTTGAGTCGGGCTTTGCGTCGGGCTTTGAGTCGGGCTATGAGTCGGGCTTTGAGTCGGGCTTTGCGTCGGGCTTTGAGTCGGGCTTTGCGTCGGGCTATGAGTCGGGCTATGAGTCGGGCTATGAGTCGAGCTTTGCGTCGGGCTATGAGTCGGGCTTTGCGTCGGGCTTTGAGTCGGGCTTTGAGTCGGGCTTTGAGTCGGGCTTTGAGTCGGGCTTTGAGTCGGGCTTTGAGTCGGGCTTTGCGTCGGGCTTTGGGTCGGGCATGATGGGCTTTAAGTCGGGCTATGAGTCGGGCTGCGTCGGGCTATGAGTCGGGCTATGAGTCGGGCTATGAGTCGGGCTTTGCGTCGGGCTATGAGTCGGGCTATGAGTCGGGCTTTGAGTCGGGCTATGAGTCGGGCTATGAGTCGGGCTATGAGTCGGGCTTTGCGTCGGGCTATGAGTCGGGCTTTGCGCCGGGTGAAAAATAGGGGCCGTAGTGTCATGTTCTCAGCTTTATAAACAACAGTAAATTGGACGAGAATAACAACTCAGATTAACAATTCTCAGGAACTGACCTTTCTTCCAGTTTTAAGTTTATCTTTTGGGCATTTTCAGCCTTTATTTTGACAGGACAGCTGAAGACATGAAAGAGGAGAGAGAGGGGAATGACATGCAGTAAAGGGCCGCAGGTCGGAGTCCAACACGGGCCCGCTGCGTTGAGGAGTAAACCTCTATATAGGGGCGCCCGCTCTACCAACTGAGCTATCCGGGCGCCCTTCTTCCAGTTTTAAGTCACATTTTTCATGTTTTTAACTCTATATATTTGAACCGGATGAAGGATTAGCGTTGTGTCGTTTTCAGGTGATGTGATAAAAGGTAAAGATTTTTAATTTCTAGAGTTTTAGCTGGGTTTTTTTGGAGAGGAAGAAACTGAAATGAAAGCTCAGATCACTGATTTAGGGTGTTTTAGCTCATTTTATAGCATCATCCTGACTAAACTATGACATATCTGTTATAAGCCATCAACATACGTTCCTCTGATCTTAAATATTAGTCAAACTGATTCATTATTTCAGCTTTTTTCTAACACAATAATTAGATAATTTCATATAAATGAGGTTCATTGACCATGACTTCCAAGAAGAAGTGTAAAACTAGTGGTAATAAGTTGGTGTTAGTTGTGTATATACTGGTGGTAATGGAAAGAAAGTGCCGAAAACGTCATAATAAGAGACAAAAGAATGTCTAATTTTGACACAGGTCATAAGTCTGAAGATGAGATTTGCCGAGCCATTTCAAGAAAAACAGACACTCTTAAATCATCGTAGTACGTTCAAAACACAAGACTCACCTTCTATTTTTATTTGGATTTAACTGTGACCCATAAAAAAGAGGATGCAGCTTAAATATTTAAAGGAACAGCGCCAGTTTGTGTAGAGTGTAGAGTGATAACAGATGGGGAAACAACAGATTGAACTATGTCAAAAATAACAATAAATAGAAATTTCATGCAAATCTAAAGTAATAAATGTAATATTGGGGTTAGGTAGGCCCTTGATAAATGGCTGAGTTATGTCCCGATATTAGTGTTTCCTGCAGAAAGTGAGTTATGACGTTCCTCAGAGAAAGAGAAAGCAGATTTATTGCTGCTCCTTCTTTACATTACATACTGTCATCTCTCTTCACACAACAACAGAGTGTTTCAGAGGGAGAAACAGCAGCGCAGCAGTCAACACGGGTTAATTCATCGCAGCCTTGCTGCTCCCTCCGCCTTGCCAGCAAAGCTACATCAGCACTTTTCGGGGAGTCTCTGGTAATCACTGTTTGCTGTTCGGTAATAAGAAGCCGTCAGACAGATCCAGGAGGAAGGCTGGGGTTTTACCAGCTTTATAACGAGATATCTACGTTCAATCGTGACATAGATTTCAAACAATTGGTCAAAATGAAATATGTTTAGGAGGTTAAGATGTCTGAATCTCTCTCTTCTTTATTTCTAGGTTGTATCACGATGCCAAAGGATATACTGCACGGCTTAGGGGCAGCACCTAAGAGTTTTGCACAGCGCCATAACATAACATAAAAAACAATGCAGAGAGCATCTGGACAACAAACAGGAAGTGATAAAAAGCAGAATCAGAATCATTTATTTGTCGTTAAACATTGTAAAACATTGTCACAATGAAATTGAAGTGCTACTCCTTCTGGTGCCTAGAAGTATACATTCATACGCACACACCTTACCCTTCCACAAACCATACCCTCACATACACATAATGGGCCAGATGCTTCTAGTGCATACTAGTATACATTCATACAATTACTCACGACGTACTCTCACATCATTGTGTCTCTGGTGCTTCCTCACACATACAAACTTTGAAAACAACCCTCCATGCTGTTCTGAGTGAGATACGGTTTCTGAATGTGTCCTGCCTTCAGTCTCCGGGTCAGCTGGTCAACATCTGCACGGCTTTTCTACGTCACTAGCTGAGACGAGGGGGCTAGGGGGCTAACCGTTAGCATGCTAGCTCGTTCTCAATGGCAAAACACTGCTACAACACACACTAGTTCACCCTAATCTCCAAAAGAACTACTTCCATGTCCCTGTTCTGCAGGTATTCCACACAAAGGTGGAAGTGTTCCCTCGTTTAGAAGAAGTCTCCCAGCTAATCCTGCCTTGTACTACTGAAGTTGGAGAAACAGCTAGCTAGCTCATGTAGTCCTTACCTAGCTACTGAGCGTGTAGTCCTTACCTAGTTACTGAGCATGTAGTCCTTACCTAGCTACTGAACATGTAGTCCTTACCTAGCTACTGAGCATGTAGTCCTTACCTAGCTACTGAACATGTAGTCCTTACCTAGCTACTGAGCATGTAGTCCTTACCTAGCTACTGAGCGTGTAGTCCTTACCTAGCTACTGAGCATGTAGTCCTTACCTAGCTACTGAACATGTAGTCCTTACCTAGCTACTGAGCGTGTAGTCCTTACCTAGCTACTGAGCGTGTAGTCCTTACCTAGCTACTGAGCATGTGCGACTGCCAACAAAGATGTTCCAGCAGTGAGAGGTCTCACTCTGTAGCTAAAACAGAGACCTGAACACAGGGTGAAAAGAGGAGCTGCAGCAATGAGCAGTACAACTCAAATATGGTGTTTTTTGATAATTAAACCATGTAAACCTATTCTGGTACAACCTCTAAATACAGTTATGAACCTGAAAATGAGCAGAATATGAGCACTTTAAAAGAGTAAGAGAGTTTAAGAGAGGAACTGAAAGTGTTTGTGACCTGGGTGAGAAGAGTCAATCAATCTTCACATCTCTAAAAATGTCAGACTGTTCCTTTAAAGCTACTGCAGGTTCCTAACTCCAGGAAACAATCACAATTGCATTGAAGCAAAAATTTAAAAAAAAATGGCTCAAAAAAACGAATGGATCCTGGCACATTCTTAGCCTCCGTTGAAGCAGGAACGACCTTTTTAACCTCAAAAACAAGCTGCTGTTTGAAGAGGAAGCCTCAGATGTGAAGGCATGTGGGAACAGAGTGAAATGTAAAGCTGGTAGACAGACACACCGCCCTCCCGCGGGAAGAGTCATCGCAGGGTTTCCTGCTATGTTGCTCTTAATTAAATCTGAGCGTGCCTTCTAGTAATAATTAAAATAAAGAGTCTGAAAACAAGAAAAAAAAGGGGGCGATTTGCTGCAGCCTCAAGAGCACGAGGACAAAAGAGGGCAGATTTATAGTCCTCTGAGACGGAACCAGTGGTCCTGATGTGTGGGTGTCCTTTAGTTGGCCTGAACACACACACACACACACACACACACACACACACACACACACGCACGCACACACACACACACACACACACACACCTACATCTGTCTCACTACGCTGTGGAGGGTCTGAACCTGTCTGGAAACCACAAGATTAAAGTCTGGGAAACAGACAAGACGCGTGTTGGACCAATCAGAAAACAGGGTTCAAAAAGTGTCAAAAAGTAAAGAAAACATCGGGACTAAAACGTCAAAATGAAGTCCTAAAAAAACATCTCATATCATGCTCATTTTTTACATTTTTGTCACTGTTCCCAGTGTCTTGGAAGCTTTCCAGACGTTTTTGTCACGTTTTTCGATGTTTTTGTTGATTTTTTTTTCTGTTTTCTTCCCACATTTTTAAAGCTGTTCCAATATTTTGGTTACTTTTTTCAACATTCTTGTATCAGTTCTTTTTTAGATGCTATATAATTGAATAAAACACCCAAATTCAATGAAAATAGTAAACTGATTAGTTATTTAACTTGTAAAGAGTAATGGTTGTACGGAACCATCCACGTTGTTTATTTTTTTGACAATGGACCTTTTTCACAGCAGACATGTTGACTTGTCATAGTAGGAAGAGCACAGCTGAGATTGATGTCCTCTGTCTGTACGTGGACCAATGTGACTACCACTCCCAGAGATCTATGCCCCGGCACAGCTGGATGGATGTGTGGATGGACTGGGGGGGTTAGAGAGACGACCAACAGCTTCTCCAGCCGTTCAAATGTCCAATTACTGAGCAGAGCTGATGTACTACACAGTGCTGCTTTAGCACCGCTGACCCTCGCTGACTAATGTACATGCAAAAAGGAAATTAGTGCAGAGGAAAAAAAGACACAGTGTTGTCTTTAAATGGCTTTTAACTGCGTCTGTACAAGTCACGGAAGCTTTAATGTCACCTGCAGAGCAGTTAGAGAACAAATAGCAGGATGTCTGCAAGGTTCACGGTTACAGTCTACACTTTATTTGAGCTTTTTTAAGACAACATAGGACATGATTTAATATCTATAAGTCTGCTTCTTCCCAGCAGTAAATAACACTAACTTCTCATGATGTAGTTAATAATATTAAAAGCAACCTGGACCGTGATAAGAAGCAGAAAGCTAAGGTTTTTGCTTCTTAGCTGCTAGTTTGCTGCAGGTCTGATGATAGGTCTGGCGTTTAAAGACTAGGCTGGAGTACTTAACAGAGAAACCCAGAAGACGAAAGCTGCAGCGTAATATGATCCTAATTAATATGATGGAAGAAGACAGAAGAGCAGAGCGCAACAGGCAAACGAAACGACGGGTAAGTTGAACTAGCATTAACAATCAGCTGGTTGAATGCGTGATGTTTGTCTTATGAGTTAGCAAAAATCCCTCCGGTCGCAAAGGGACTAAATGTGTGCAGATTTAAATAGGAACAGCTTCCTGTTTCAGTTTCAGTGTTTCACTAATGCAGCATATAACAAGCTGGAGTTAACATTTAGCAAAGCACAAAAACACTAAGAACAACCCTTTAGAACCATGCGCCCGGCGCACGGACCCTTTTTTCCGCCTTCAAAACTAGCAAAAGTGGATTTGGACACGCCCTAAACGCACCTGCGCCAGGTGTTCACGCCGTGAGCTTAGATCGTTAAAATAGGACCCTTAAACTCTTGCGGCACAGGGAGCGATTGTCATTTGCCACGTAATTCATTTTCAACGAGAGGCTAGCGGGCAGGTAGGGGGGGCGCGGGCAGTCTGACAGGTGACACGACAAGCGGGTGTGTGACGAGCAGAAACACGACATATATATACATACATAATGTGAAACTAAAGCTGTGTTTGAAACCGTTCCCCATCACAGAAATAGTTCACGATATAGTGTGTTTGCCATTCTGTAGTGGTGTATGGTCGGCGGTTAATGTCATTCTCCTAGACAGCTGTTTGGGCTGTTTATGCTGTACCTTTAAATACGTATTCCTACCATTTATACATTACTTTTACCTAACTATTTGAACTGTTTAATCAGCAGTTTTAGCTACTTATTTCTACAATGTATGTAGTCTTTATTGTAGCTACTGTTTAACTTCCCTGTGTTCTTTTGTTACAGCTGATATATTGTTTCAATCAAATCCTAATTTCTATTGTCCACGTACCACTAGCAACAGCAGAAGAACCCTGTTTGGGAATCACTGGTTTATGACTGCACTGGGGTTGTCTTTTTTAACATTTATCTGGTAACTGAAAGCATTCACACCCGAAAATGAAACAGAAGTATACTTAAAAATGCCAGCGTGGATAATAAACTTAATTCATTTCTGAGTGAGGGTGTTTTGTTGTCTGTTTACATGCATTTCAGTTACCAGATTAATGTTAAAAACCTGGTTTCTGCAGCTGTCACGGTAGAGGATTAGAGAAACCTGATTTCTCCCTGAGTGACATGATTTCTAGTTTACGAGTAACCGGGTTTCTAAATCGTCTTTTTACATGCGTGAGCATGACAAAGACTGCACAAAGTCGGGGTAAACGGAGACATCTCTGCACACGAAATGCATCAAAGTAGGCTCTTTAAATCCACAGCTGATTATAGGAATATTTGTAACATCCAGACACAAAGCAGGAAGCATGAATACATGACTGTATTACTAAAACCCTTGCAATCAGTCAGACATGTTTTCAAAATAAGGTCAGGGGTAGAAACCTAAATGACTGCTGGTATACACTAGGCCTGCACGATAAATCATTATAAAATCACGATCTCGATTCACCGCTGTTCTCCTTCAATTCATTTATTGAAAGCATTCAACATTGACATTGACGTGTTTTAATTATGTAAAGAAATGTTCAAGGAGTTCAGATAGAGCCTGTATCAGGGCCATATTTAGCTCAGTGTGTTATACGTCACTATTTCTGGTAGCTTACTGTACTTAAATGGCCAGTATGTACTTTATATTCTTTATCCAGTGAAGCCTCTGTGTTTACAGGCTCGTGGTGATGCTCAATGTCCTCTAGGTGCCAAAAAAAATCTGTTTGGTACTGCCAATTAGTTTTGTTTTGTCATGGTTCATGTGTGCAATAAACATCACACTTCCTGAGAAAAGCATTGTGGCAGAGAATCGTGATTTCAGTTCTAAGCTAAAAAAAAATAGTGATTCATATTTTTCCCCTGAATCGTGCAGGCCTAATATACACAGATTTTAATACAGCACATTTGCACTGATTTCTCAGAGTAACCTGGTTTTCCTGCGTGCATGAACATGTAAATGTGCTGACTTTTTCCCCCCACAATGCAACACACAGAAGGAAACAGAGCAGCTGCTCACAGCTGGACAAGTGGAATAATACCAACGCAGCAGCTCAGAACTACTAGCAGCAGCTCAAACTAGTAAATCCTCTAAAACAAGTGCACAGTTTGTGTTCAGATGAGGTAAACTTAATCAACAGATTGGAGAAATGCTCGGCGATACTCAGCCCTAGACTCAACTGTAATGAAGGTATTCTCTGCAGCAGAGGGAACGCCTCGCCTTCCTAATCTGATTGATAAGCGTGTGAGTTTTGAGCCCAAAGTGATCTCGGTGTGTTTTTAACTCCAGTAGAAGAACTAATCTCTGTTTAAAGTAACACGCCCAAACCTCATATCTCATCAACATCCTGGTATACTGGACATAAACAGGAGGCAGCGTGGAGACTCCGCCCACTGCTGGTAGTTGCCATGGTAATGTTAGTAGCTTTAAGTCTCAGAGAAGGAGATGTTGTGTACCAATAAGACCCAATCAGGAGGAGAAATGTTGGCATCAGAGTCGCCAAAGGTCTCCCTGTGTGTCTATGTGTGTGTGTGTGTGTGTGCGTGTGTGTGTGTGCGTGTGTGTGTGTGTCTGTGTGTGTGTGCGCGTGTGTGTTTGTGCGTGTGTGTTTGTGCGCGTGTGTGTTTGTGTGTCTATGTGTGTGTGTGTGTGTGTGTGTCTGTGTGTCTGTGCGTGTGTCTATGTGTGTGTGTGTGTGTGTGTGTGTGTGTGTGTGTGTGTGTGTGTGTGTGTGTGTGTGCGTGTTTGTGTGTGTGTGTGTGTGTGTGTGTGTGTGTGTGTGCGTGCGTGCGTGTGTCTATGTGTGTGTGTGTCTATGTGTGTGTCTATGTGTGTGTGTGTGTGTGCGTGTGTCTATGTGTGTGTGTGTGTGCGTGTGTCTATGTGTGTGTGTGTCTATGTGTGTGTGTGTGTTTATGTGTGTGTGTGTGTGTGTGTGTGTGTGTGTGTGTGTGTGTGTGTGTGTGTGTGTGTGTGTGTGTGTGTGTGTGTGTGTGTGTGTGTGTGTGTGTGTGTGTGTGCGTGTGTCTATGTGTGTGTGTGTGTGTGTGTGTGCGTGCGTGTGTCTATGTGTGTGGTAGCGAAATTTGGCACCGTTTGATTAAACGTGAATCGTTCCTAGGTAGTACCGACGACATTCGGTCGGTACCCGAAAAAATACAGAGTTCAGTACCCAGCCCTAGCTGCGACTGAACCTTATAACGGCAGGGAAAACCCTGAGTACTTTGGATGCATTTATTTCTTGCATACTAACAGAGACAATATTAGTACAGGGTGTGTACTTTACAGCATCAGTCAACTGTATGGAAATGGGACACACGGCGTTAGTCATGACCTTTAAACGCAGCACAGTCCTGGATATCCAACCATCCAGAAACACACCGTGGTCATTAGCTGGAAAAAAACACATTTACTTACATTGTAAGATTGTAAGAAGACTCTCGGGCTGTGCAATTAATCAAATATAGATCGAGACTTCAGCTCCTAAGGATCACAACAACTATGTCATCGAGAAAAAATATAACTGTTTGCAAGTAAACTCTTTTATCTAATTCAAGTTTGTTTTTCTTTTATTTATTACGTGTTTTCAAAAGATTGTGAAAGTACAACAGTTGATCTTATTGTACGTTTATTTCTAAAAGGGAACTCAAAAATACTTTCAGGGTGTTGTTTTTAAATGACCCTCCTCCACAGCTCTGCGGAGGAAGGTCTGTCTAGTCCACACTGCATTCCTGGATGGCAGGAAAACCTGCTCTGGTTTATTGGCATTTCTTTAAACCAATCACAATCATCGTGGGCGGGGCTAAGCTCCAGACGGAGCCACGGTGCCTCTGCTAAATAGTCTCAGGAAGGAGCTTGTTTTGGTGGAACATGTGGACGTTCAAAAGTAGTTTTAGTCGTGCAACAGAAACCTCAGATTGGACAGATAGTCTAGCTAGCTGTCTGGATTTACCCTGCAGAGATCTGAGGAGCAGTTAACCATAGTCCTCACAAATCAGCCGGAGGTTAGAACGCCAACACAGAGACAGAGGAATGGGACGGACATGCGGCCGCAGTGAGCATTAAGTTCTGTAACAGGTTTCCACAGTCATGTGAAACGGGCCAGCTTCAGTACTGTTTCAGCACAAACATTATACAAAAGTGCTTGTAGGAGCCACATATTGTATGTTGTTTATGGTCTCATTGATATTATTTATTGATTATTATATTGTGTACTTATATTGTAGGTGGTGGGCCTTTTCATCGCGGTTTGAGCAGAAGTAATAAGATATTTCTTTGCTTCACCTGTTGGGTTTTTGGGGCTTTGACAGAGAGGGGGGGGGCCTGGGAGCGAACACTTCCTGTTGACCGCCGCACTAACGCACTTATTTCAACTCACAAAGTAACTTTACATTTGGTAACTGCAGTACTAGATGTATTTTACGTGTGGAGGAATAAATCATTGCAGTACAATCTCCAGCGCGTCATAGTATGTTCATGTATCTCTCAGTGTTTAGTCCCTCGCAGCAGCACTTTGTTGGACTGATTACAGACGCAACAGCGCTGAAAACATTTGGATGTGATGCAGCTACCCACGTTTTTTTGTATTTTTTTTAATCGATCGGAAACCAAAACGAGTAGCTTTTAAGTATTGAAGTATGAAACCTGCAGTGTCGATCCGCCCATGCCTACTACAGTGTGAAACTTTAAGACCTTGAGGAAGTGTTAACGCTGTAAATGTGTAAGAAGAAACAGGGGTATCCAAGGTTACAGATGGTGCCTGGTGCCCGGATAGCTCAGTTGGTGGAGCGCGCGCCCATATATAGAGGGTTACTCCTCGACGCAACGGGCCCGGGTTCGACTCCGACCTGCGGCCCCTTTGCTGCATGTCTCTCCCCCCTTTCATGTCTTCAGCTGCCCTGTCAAAAATACAGACCGAAAATGCCTTTTCCTTCCGAAATGGAATAAATAGGACTTTAACTCGGCCGTAATCAGGAGATACATCCACTTCAGAGTTTTCTCCAGAAGCCGCAAACACTCTCATGGATGATAACCCGCTCTGAGAAATAAATATCGACCCCCCTTTTACGAAACGATAACTGGAGCAGAACCAAAACAACTCGTCTGTACCTGACAAGTCAGTAAAAACTGAAGCCATGATGCAACAGACAGCAAGTGGAGCGGCGTGAGCAGGAATCAATGAATCCATTCCTCTTCAAGGGCCCAAAAAACAAGGAAAAAGGTAGTCGATTGTAGATGGAACGGTGGAGAGAGACCTTTATACTGAATCTGAATATATGAAGAGGAGAGTTAAACTGCAGTCATATTCATGAATGCATCCCCATCTATTCTGCAGTTATTTTTATTTTCTAATCACTCCTGATTTGCATTTACATCCATCAACTCCAGAGAGCTGCCGCCTGTTCCCCCTCCTCTGATAAACACTGGCTGTTTTCGGGAGCAAAAACAGCCAGTGTTATTAAAACTTGTTCTCATTCACAACATGGACGCTACAGACAAGACTGTGCTCAATATGCAAAGCTCAACTCCCAAATTAAAGAGATACTTTGGTATTTCTCAACCTGGACCCTATTTTTCTCCATGTTTTTGTGTCTGAGTGACTGATGGGAACAACAATCTTTGACATTGGTCCAGTATTAAGCAAGAAACAAGCTGCAATGTAACATTAACGAACAATTGCGAACAGTTAGTGCGTCAGTCAGCGTCCACTAAAAGTTCTGTTGTTGCTGCTGACAGACTCAGATTATTATTCTAAGTGTCTGACAACATTATGAAAGGATCCCTACAGAGATAGACCTTTTAGTTAAAGAGGAAGATCCTTTTAGTTTAACATGAAACAGCCCCGAAATCACCATCACCAAACTACACCAGACTCCATGTAAATAATCAGGACTTTTAGCGTGTATAGAGCCAGCATATTTCCACCAGACTCCATGTAAATAATCAGGACTTTTATCATCGTAAAACACACTTCATTCAAAGTGGACAGAAACTAAATAAAACTATCAAAAGCCGTCTTGGTTCATCTTTCCACTGTTCCAACAATCACCACTCTGGTTTGGTTGAAATAAACCCTTAATTCACCCATTTACATGTGGAGATATGTTGGCTCTATACACGCTAAAAGTCCTGATTATTTACATGGAGTCTGGTGGAAATATGCTGGCTCTATACACGTTAAAAGTCCTGATTATTTACATGGAGTCTGGTGGAAATATGTTGGCTCTATACACGCTAAAAGTCCTGATTATTTACATGGAGTCTGGTGGAAATATGCTGGCTCTATACACGCTAAAAGTCCTGATTATTTACATGGAGTCTGGTGGAGTTTGGTGATGGTGATTTCGGGGCTGTTTCATGTTAAACTAAAAGGATCTTCCTCTTTAACTAAAAGGTCTATCTCTGTAGGGATCCTTTCATAATGTTGTCAGACACTTAGAATAATAATCTGAGTCTGTCAGCGCCAAAAACTGACGGTGGCCTTTAGGATTACATTTCAGCCTGGTTTACAGGTGCTGATTACTGCGTTCTCGCTCAATACTGGACCGATTAAAAAGACTCTTCCTCACATTAGTCACCTAGACACCAATGCATGGAAAACAATGGTCCAAGTGGAAAAGAAAAAAACTAAATAACCCTTGAAATCTATCCGCTGGTTAGCAGAAGCTTCCTGTCACAGGAAATAAAACTTCCATCTTCAGGCCTCAAACTGTGACCGTGAAATGACCTCCAGGCTTCGTCTCAGCCAGGAGACATTTTCTCCATCGCACTCGTAAACACTTGTGCAGTTATCTAAATTATTCCTGATTAAAAACTTGCTCTCTTGGCAGCTTAAAGTTCAGGGCGAGTTTATTTCGGGGCGACACATATGTTGACAGCGGGCTTAGTTTCAACCAACATCCTGATGAAATCTCAGCGGTGTGGATGTGAGGCTAATTCAGGGGAACGCAGCAGTTCATATATGTGCAGAGGGGAAAGTAAAAGGTCACATTTTGCAGCTGAAAAAGAAAGAATCATTCAGTAAAAGTGTGTAGTGATTAAAAAACCCCGCCGTGCAGTGCTGACTGGGCTTTCTGTCTCTCTTTTCCCTGCCACCCCTCCCCCCCTCCAAACCAAAAACAGCATCAAAGCAATCAAAATGGTAATGTTAGGCATGAATGGGGCCCATCCCCCCCTCCTCCTCCTCCTCCTCCTGCATGAAACTCTGCAGACTTTTTTTTTCTCCCCCTCTCCATGTTAGAGGAGGGGGGGGGGGAGAGAAACCACCCCCCTTTTCTCTCTCAAAATGGAAGCTTCCACTACCAAAACTGAAAGAAGAAAAAGAAGAAGAGGAAAGGAAATACACACACTACAACACAAACAAGGATTTAGATTCAGGATTCAAAGGGGGGGCATCATAACAACAAACTGGATTAACAACTGGATGCTGCTGCTGCTGCTGCTGTGTACTTTCACATGAAGCAAGTTTAATGACTGCAACAAATCAAGTGCTCAGAAACTGCAGGAAAAGGGATCGATAAAAGTGAAGATTGTGAGGGGGGGTGGGGGGGGCACAGGCCTCTAACAATGTAATAAAACACAAGATAACAAGTGGTTAAATAAAAAATGAAAAAAAAATTGCTTAGATTCTTCTTATGGCTAATGTTAGGAAGTTGTGTGCGCTGCTGTCAGGGCTGGGCCCGGCCGGCGGGGCGGTGCAAACAAGCAAGCAGGAGCCGGAGAGGAGCTGGCCGCGGTGCTGAACACTTGCTGTCGGACTCAGCATCCATCCGGACCGGCTGATACCCGGCTAACTACTTAGCTTTAAAGTTAATATAGGACACAGTCAGCTGACTATAAAATATAGTAAAAACGGCTGGGGAGAGAAGTGAAAGCGTAATGGTGCGCGAATCAAACGCACCCCCACTTTAAGTATAAAGTAACAAAACCGGGGTGTTTTAACGGTGTAATAGACGTTTAAAAAAACAACCCCACAATGATATTAACGGTTAGTTCAACCGACAAAACTTCAACGATAGTGTCCACACAAAAGTCCGAGTCGGGTAGTTAAGCTAGCTGCTTCTTTACGAGCCTCTTTTTTTTACTCTCCAGAAACATGTCGACCTGCTCAAAATGGACGCTAACATTTTTTACACAACTTTGAGTGCGCGAGACAAGAACGTTGAGGGGATGAAGAAGCCGCCCCGGCGGTTAAACACAATAAAACAAGCCTGCTCACTTTTACAATCCACCATGTTTGTTTGTGGCTAGTTGTACCAAGAGGAGAGGAAAAGAAAGAAAGAAAGCTTACTTGTTTATCGCTCAGGGCTGTTATTCTCCTGTCGTGTAGCTGTCTCTTAAGCTCTCCATCCTACAATTTAAACAACAAAAAACAGTTCTTTTTGACACCCCAACTTAACGTTTAATTTTCAGCCAAGTCACGATGAAGGTAAAGCTGGTAGACTCGCTAACTAACGTTAGTGATGTTAACCTAGCGAAAGATTTATGCTGATAAAGTTTCTCCACCGGTTGTCGTGTAGCTTGAAGAAGCTTCCAGGAAAATATATAGATAAATATATATATATATATATATATATATATAGATAGCTATTTTTACCTGTGGGTCTTGCTTCATCTGTGCAACTAGTTTTGTAAAAACGATGGAGATGGAGAAGCGAAATTTACAAAAGTGTGTCTCAAGTTTAGTATGTTAAAGGGAGGAACAAAGCGGTGATGATAGCCACAGCAGCGACTCTTGCACCTCATAAATATTCAGGTCGCGTCCTGATCGCCACACAACCAACCGCCGCATTATCACTCCAAATTCTTGTTGCACAGCGAAATGACAGTTAGCTTAAAAGTACTGTGAAAAGTGCACTTAACGGCAGTTGGAAGTGGCCGTTGGTGTCGACATTACAACCGACATGATATTCCCTCGGAGTGTTAGCTAACCTCTCTCATCCCTTCAGATTTTCCTCCTCCTCCTCTTGCTTCTCTGCACTTGCTCATATAACAGGGTAGAATAACACGATGTTTCATTTACCTGATGACATTGGATTTCTACTTTCAACGCCTCTTGCAGGCCTTGTAGTTCCATGTTCCGACCAGAAAAGCACTTTTCTCCCACTTTCGACGCGACCGAGACGAAGTTTTAAGTGAATAAAAGATTTTTTAAAGCGACAATAACAATTGAAAGAAGAACTACTCAGGCTGCAAAAGCAAGTTCTCGCTTCTTTTTACAGGCTAGGACTCATCACCCACTTTCCGCCCGTCTTCAAAAGTGCTCCAAACCCGGCAGAAAGAGCTCAGGCCCCGGACGGGTCCTGTCCAGATTAACGGCCGAACGTCGAGGGGTCCGACGGGGGAGCGGGTTAGCTTTTCTTTCGGTAATTTTAAGTTGAAAAACGGGGACTATATTTTGTCCGAGTCCGCGGCTTGATTTCACTTTGCCTGGGGAAAAGTTGCGCTTCGGCTGTCAATGGTAATTCTGAAGTTCCCGGATGGAGCAGACTAGGGACATGCGCAGTGAGCCGGGAGGAAGCTACAACTACTTCAAGGAGTATTTATAATAATACATCAATAAATAAATATTACATTTATTTATTTGGCACTTCACAAAACAGATGTTGTGCTTCACAAGACAATAAATAAACATACAATACATGACTGTCTACTACACATTTATATGACATTTTATGAAAATCCTATTTTATTTAGGTTATATTTGAATAACTTGCAGTATTTTATGTCTTAGATTCTCTTTCTTTTACTTGTGTGTTTGGTTGGAGGGAGCCTGACACCCAAGACTTTCTGTAATTCTGCATTTGATTAATAACTTGACACTTAAATAAGAAAACTATTGAAACATGACAAAACATATCAAACAATAGGCCTAAAACTCACGTTTTAACACCTGTACTGACTCTGTAATACAAGTACACAAAGACACAACACAAAATCTAAATAAATACATATTGCATATACACATACAGCGCTTTAGACCGCCTGTAAATGCAGTAACTTCAAGTGCTGTATTTAAATACACTTTTTAGTTACTTGTAGTTTATTTAAGTATTTTCAATTTCTGTTACTCTATAATATTTACCTCCGAATTGCAGTGCATTATACGTATACTTTCACTGCAATCGGTCCACATTTATACGTTATATTTATGGAGTATGCTTATGTTTTTGAGCTACTTTGAATTATTAGTGTGTTTTTTATTGATATTTCTCTCCTCTAGTGTTGATATGTATATTTAATACAAGCATTGCCCAATTTGGGATCAATAAAGTGCATCTATCTATCTATCTATCTATCTGTCTATATATAAACATTGATTTGCATTATTTGACTTCTAATCCTCACATTTAAAGCAATAATTGGCTAGATAGGGCTGCAACTAATAATCATTTCCATTTTTGATTAATTTCTCGACTAACTGATTGGTTTAATTTATAAAAATGTAATGAAATAGTGCAAAATACACATTTTTGTGTTCTTTTTTTGACCCTATCTATTTTCATAAATGTTACAAACGTCTTATCCAAGTTCAGACTATTCTTGAGCTAGTTTCAGAAGTAATATAGTTGTAAATCATCTAAGAAAGGCTGTAGTTAGACATCCAATATTATTAATCTAAAAGCAAACATGGCAGCAGCAGCAGCATCCACAGCTACCATCACAACTAAGTGAGACAGACAAGGAGAATGTGGGGGTTTAGAGAATATAAAATATGTCTATACACATTAAGCCTCCATCCAAATCTGTCCAGTTGTAGTTTTTTTGCCTCTTCAAACACAAAGAGGCCAAATGTGGCAGTTTGTTCTCAGAAATCCAGCCTCTTCTCCCCCATGTCTGTCAGTATGACCCCCGCCAACCTCCTCCTTCTCCTCCTCCCGCCCTTTGGACACAAGACGCGCCGCTATTGGTCCAAGCTGCTGGTTCAGTGCGCGAGCGACGAGTGTGGGCGGGAAGAATGAGCCAATCAGGAGTTGCAAACCTTGAGAGACAGCGCGGGGAACCAATGAGAAGAAGAAGGGGAGAAGAGGGGGGCTGTATGTGATCTGAGAGTTGATGAAGAGCAGTGATGGCAGTTGGTGATTTAATTTATTCTTAACTCGACAGCAAACAACTTCGCCACAGTTTTTAAAGCACACATTAGCACAACTCAAACATAAAATGGCGGTTATGTGTGTGTTTTTTTGTAACGTGAAGATAAAAGCCGACATTTTTGACGGGTGAATCAGAGAGTAGTAGCACCATGGACAGAGGCAGCAGCTCGAGGGACATTACAATTCTTTTCGACGCTGCTGTAGAGCTATTTATTCATGTCGGCGTTCACGCTGGCCGTTAGCTAGACTCCATTTTGCTTGTTAATACAACACTTAAACCCGAGGGGGAATTCCTCAAGCCAACATCCATAAGCACAGGCCTAAATAAAACATACACCCTGACGGTAAAGTTGTAGTGGGTAGTCAGTTTGCAGCGTTGACAGAAAGTAGTCCCTCCCTCCCTCCGGTGTCTGCCCGCCCGCCTGCCCGCTGAACCCCTCCCCCACCCCGGCCAGGTCTGCTGCTACATCAGCTGCTACTTTTCATTTCACGGCTCAGCGGAGAAACTCTTCAAGTCCTCTCTGTGGTGGCTTTCGATTCCAAGCTGCTCGGAGTTTTTTAAGCTGAATGGACACAGACTTTAGATCTACTGTAGCTGCTGTTTGTGTTTTATGTTTTGGCTGTATGTCTGCACTCTGCAGGGCCACAACCAGCATACAAAATATTTTAAGGTCAATATAAGTCACCCCAATTTTGGGTTGTATTTGTCTTATTACTTGTAAATGTTCTGTTTAACTATATTTTATATTAGGCTATAAAATGGTGTTTCACAGCCTTTTTTCCGCAGTACAAAGAGTATGTGTATGGAGGTCTATAGATGCCATTATTATAAGTAAATAAATAAAATACTATATAAAAAGGAATACATAAAGAAATGTAGGGGGAAAGCTGTAATAATCAAATAAATATGGAGGTTAATTTAAGAATAAATACAAAATAAATAAAATGTATTTATTTATTTGACAAAATAATAATTACTACATAATAATAATATTACACAAAATCAAAACAAAAGCATATAACAAATATTTGATCTTTATTTATTTTTTTACATGTCCGTAAAGGAGTGGTAAGAAAAATACACTTATTTAATTTAACTATAACACAATAATATAATATGTATTATTTTGAAATGGTCCAGATGTGGAAGAAGAAGATCTTTAACTCACGTAAAAGTAGTATTACCACACCGTAAAGTCATGTGTTCAAAACTTAAGTAAAAGTATTACAACATCAAATGTATACTTAGGCTAAAGTTGTAACAGAATATTACTGTATTCTAATGATTGATGCATTCACGTGTTAATAACTTTAATGTTGGATAACGGTGGAGCTCATGAAGGTGTTGTTGTCATGTCTTTAAACCAATCACAGTCGTCGTGGGCGGCGCTGAGCTCCAGACGCAGCGACGCTGGCTCTGCTAAATAGTCTCAGGAAGGAACTGGTTTTAGGAACATTTGGACCCCGCTAAAGAAAACTCCTCATCCAATATTAACTGAAGTTAACTGTTGACACAATACAGTAAGGTGAGATATTTAAATCAGCTGATACATGGTTACACCTCATTGGCTCTTACCAGTGTATCTCCATGTGTACTTCGTCCACAGCAATCCCACCAATCAGTCCCAAAACGTCCCAGTTAGAGAGGACATGACCTCAACATATTCTTTATAAATCTTTACAGTCATTCCCTGAAAGAACCGAGCAGGTCTTCCTTGCTGCACCATCCTAGTCTTCTTCATAACTTGACATTCTCAGCGTGTAGCTCGCTAGCTCGAAGGTTGTTGTTGTTTGCCAAGGAGAACGGAGTTTGACCTTTGTGTTGTCTTCCTGTCGACCATTTCTGACGTTTTTTTGGTGCTTTTTTAAACGTCTGTCAATTTTTTCAACGCTTTTCTTTAAATTCATGGTCAATAAACCTAATTTATATGACATTATACTTCGATTTTTGAGTTTAAAAAGAGCAGAAATGATGGTGCTATAAAATGTAATAAAAGTAATCAGTAACTTTACCTGCAAAGAACGTTGTGGTTCCGTACAACGTACATCCATGCATCCGTGTTATTTTTGGGCAATTTTCTTGAAAGAAACCCATTTTTCTAGCCTGGGAAAACCCTGATGAACTTCCAGCAAATTTGAGATTTGCTCTGCAAGTCCGTCTGGCCAAGAGCCCATTCAAGCCCATTTCCAATGTCTCCAAATCGAGGCACCAATCACAACCGTTGAGGCGGGCTTTAGACCAATCACAACCGTTGAGGCGGGCTTTACGCCAATCACAACCGTTGAGGCGGGCTTTACACCAATCACAACCGTTGAGGCGGGCTTTACGCCAATCACAACCGTTGAGGCGGGCTCTACGCCAATCACAACCGTTGAGGCGGGCTTTACGCCAATCACAACCGTTGAGGCGGGCTCTACGCCAATCACAACCGTTGAGGAGGGCTTTACACCAATCACAACCGTTGAGGCGGGCTTTAGACCAATCACAACCGTTGAGGCGGGCTTTACGCCAATCACAACCGTTGAGGAGGGCTTTACACCAATCACAACCGTTGAGGAGGGCTTTACACCAATCACAACCGTTGAGGCGGGCTTTACACCAATCACAACAGTTGAGGTGGGCTTTACACCAATCACAACCGTTGAGGCGGGCTTTACACCAATCACAACCGTTGAGGCGGGCTTTAGACCAATCACAACCGTTGAGGCGGGCTTTAGACGATGACGATAGCGCAGCAACACAAGGGTTAAAGAACGGCAACACGCAGAGAGAGAGGAAGGTGACGGATGTCAGGCAATTATCCTGAAAATGTACTTCCGTTGATCCAGACTAGTAATACACTGACTATGTAGAAGTACCTCATACAACCACACTTCAAAACATCCAAACTATCTCTCCTCATTATTTCCTCCTGCTGGTACAGATACCTGCTTCACACAGTTTATGTTGCAGCGTGAATGTAAATGTGTGAGGTGCCAGACAGCAGCTGACAGTTGTCCTAAAATCAGCAGAGACACTTCATCACTGAAGAGGTGCACTGACATTTTTACTTGGTCTTTTCTAAATGGATGGTTGGCAAACAGCGTTGCACGGTGCAAGCTGGAGCGCACGCCAAGAACATATCCTTCACTGCTGATGAAAAGATTCTCTGACATTTGTAAGGATTGTGTCTTTGGGCTTATGAGAGGTTGACATAAATGTCAGCCAGAGCTGGCAGGCGAGATCTTAGCATAGAAAACCCAGGCCTGCTGTCATTCTTTAAAAACACATACACACACTAACTACACTTTATACCAATACTGAGATATATTTCCAGGTTTTCCCGTGCCATTATAAGGTCTAGGTGCAGCACCTAAGCCCTAAGAATGAATGAAACTAAAAGGCTTTTAGTTGCTAATGATTGTAGTTGGACTTCTTTAGCTTTAAGTTTTGTCTTTGAACTTTTTGAGTGTTATTTATTTATGATCCGCTCTAGCTTTACCAACGTTTTAGACACAGATATATGGGGATAATAACAGTCTTAAATGATGCGAAAAAGAGACGCAAAACTACCACAAAGAGACACAAACCCCACGTTCACACCGCAAGTCTTAATGCTTAATTTCGGATTTTTTTGCTCAGATCAGATTTGTTGTTTGGCTGTTCACATTACCTTTTAAAATGTGGCCTATATCAGAGATATCAGATCTCTACAAACCAATGGGTGACATCACACATGCTCTGTCCATTAATATACAGTCTATGGTTACAAATATTGAACCCAAAGTTAAGCCCTAGTATTGCCGTATCGATATTTCGTCCCACCCCTAATATCAATCCAGAGCGATGAGTTGCTACACGTATCGCCTGCTGCTCTTTCAAAACAACACCAACCTCTCGGAGGTAAATGTCTCTCTGCTGAGGCTGTGACCCAGTTCCCTCACTGAGAGCTGCTTCTTCTTTTTCTCTACCAATACTTTTTTTTTTTCAGTGATTGGTCTCTGCAACATAACCGAGCAATCCTGCAGCAGCACGCGGCACAAAGAAACAGCTTGGCTATTGAACGGAGCACGTTTGAACACTAATTAAAGGCGGCCTGCAGTCCGATTCTGCTTCTGTGAATGGGAGAAAAACTGTATTGTTCAGCTGGAAATTGTCAAGTGGAGATAATACGCTGACATAATAATAACGCTTCGCTGTGTTTTTCTGAGACATGCAGCAGAGCGGGGAGGAGGAGGTCGACAGCACTGAAGGATATGTCATGTTTTTGTTTTTTAGATTTCTTTTGAAGACGCTGCAAAGAATTACAAAGAAGAAAAGCTTCTGTCATGTGTACCGACATCACGCAGCATGCAAACAGATGCTTCCAGCTGCAAAGCAATAATTATTAGATGGTAAACAGGCCCGAGGAGTTACACAAGCTAACATTAACAATTATGTTTGAATTTTCCGTATTGTAATCAACACGGCAGGGACACGCTATTCACAACAACCAAGAGCTGCAATTGGTTTAAAATGATTGTAAACTGATGCAAACTAGTGCTGTCAAACAATTAAAATATTTAATTGCGATTAATCGCATTAATGTCATAGATAACTCGCAATTACTCGCACATTTTTATCTATTCTAAATGTCCCTTGATTTGTTTTTGTCCCATTATTTTTTCTCATTTTAATGCTCTTATCAACATGGAAAAGGCCTCCATGCAGTAGCCACCCATTGAGCTATGGCTGCAGTAAGCTTGATCTTAGTTATGGTATCCATGTGCTTCTGCCTGAAGTCATCCATTGTCGCCTGGCTTTGACGAGGGGGCGGAGAATTCACATCAGCTGTGTGCTTGGCCGTCAGCTGTGTGCTTGGCCGTCAGCTGTGTGCTTGGCCGTCAGCTGTGTGCTTGGCCGTCAGCTGTGTGCTTGGCCATCAGCTGTGTGCTCGGCCGTCAACTGTGTGCTCGGCTGTCAGCTGTGTGCTTGGCCATCAGCTGTGTGCTCGGCCGTCAACTGTGTGCTTGGCCATCAGCTGTGTGCTTGGCCATCAGCTGTGTGCTTGGCCGTCAGCTGTGTGCTCGGCCGTCAGCTGTGTGCTTGGTCTTCAAGTGGTATTTCAGACTCGACGTGCTGCGATGATAGCTCCGTTCACAACGACCAAACACACAGATCTCTTTGGTCTTGTCAATGGAACCATTTGGCACCTTTTTAAAAGTAAACTTTCCATTCAGAATCTTATCGGCATCCATTTCGGCGTCTCGCGCTCGCCATCCACTCAAAACGTAACGTTAGCCTACTGCTCTTTGGCCGGCTCGCAAACCCAAACAAGTGCGTGCGGCGTGCCTGTTGTTGTGTTTCCGGTCTAGCTAGATACGGTGTGGTGGTGGTGTTTTTCTAATGTTGATAGTTGTTGCAACAGCATGTGAAAAAAACTACAAAGTTAGCTAGGCCAAAAAGAACGTTGCGTTAATAACGCGTTTAACTGACAGCACTAGTGAAAACCATCAAATGACAACTTTTATTAACCCTCCTGTTGTCAAATCTGACCCATTTTCTAAAAGTTTCTATGTCAGAAATTAAAAAATGTTGACGAAAAAGTGACAAAAATGTAAAAAAAATGTGACAAACATTTGGATAAAACACTTTAAAAAACATTGAAAACAAATGACAAAAACAATATTGAAAAGAATACTACAAAAAAGTTGCACTGTGGACAAGAAGACAACATTAACGTCATTAACATGAAATACAGGAATGAGTGCATGAAGTGCATTTTTCCTGGAGTAAGAGGAACATTTTGGCTGCTAACAGACAACAAAGCTAACACAACTTAGCATGGCTAAGCCATTAGCCATCCAAACTAAGAAAACAGGTTATGAGGCTAACGAAACATTAGCATGGCTAACTTACTTTGCTATTAAACATAAGCTAAAAGGAAATTAAGGTAAATAACATTTGCATGGCTAAGCCACTTGCTATTCAATCAGCTGAGCATGAAGCTAACATGACAAGCAAGCAACACCATAGTTACTTGGAAGTTTGAAGAAGAAACCAAGTTATTAAGCTAACAAGCTACCAAGCTAACAAGCTCGTAAACAAACTGCTCCAACAGCCTCTAACAACGAAACACACTGGCAGCTTTCTGATTCTGCACCTTCTCACCTTCTCACCTTCTCACCTTCTCACCTTCTCACCTTCTCACCTTCTCACCCTCTCACCTTCTCACCCTCTCACCTTATCACCTTCTCACCTTCTCACCCTCTCACCCTCTCACCTTCTCACCTTCTCACCCTCTCACCTTCTCACCCTCTCACCCTCTCACCTTCTCACCTTCTTACCCTCTCACCCTCTCACCTTCTCACCTTCTACCTTCTACCCTCACCCTTCTTACCTTCTCTTACCCTCTCCTCTACTTCTTACCCTCTCACCCTCTCACCTTCTTACCTTCTTACCTTCTTACCCTCTCACCTTCTTACCTTCTCACCTTCTCACCCTCTCACCTTCTTACCTTCTTACCTTCTTACCCTCTCACCTCTTACCTTCTCACCTTCTCACCCTTCACCCCTTCTCACCCTCTCTCACCTTCTCACCTTCTCTTCACCCTTCCTCCCACCTTCTCTCACCTCTCTCTCACCTTCTCACCTCTCTCACCCTCTCACCTTCTCACCTTTCACCCTCTCACCTCTCACCCTCTCACCTTCTCACCTTCTACCCTCTCACCCTTCTACCCTTCTCACCTTCTTACCTTCTCACCTCTCTCTCACCCTCTCACCTTCTCACCTTCTCACCTTCTCACCCTCTCACCTTCTCACCTTCTTAATTCCTCTCACCCTCTCACCTCTCACCTTCTCACCTTTTCTCACCTTCTTACCTTCTTACCTTCTTACCCTCTCACCCTTCTTACCTTCTCACCTTTTCACCCTCTCACCTTCTTACCTTCTCACCTTCTCACCCTCTCACCCTCTTACCTTCTCACCTTCTCACCTTCTCACCTTCTTACCTTCTCACCTTTTTACCTTCTCACCTTCTCACCTTCTCACCTTCTCACCCTCTCATCTTCTCACCTTCTCACCTTTCTCACCTCTCACCCTCTCACCTTTCTACCTTCTCACCTCTCTCACCCTTCTCACCTCTCACCCTCTCACCTTCTCACCTTCTCTCACCTTCTCACCTTCTCACCTTCTCACCTCTCTCACCCTCTCACCTTCACTCTTTCTCACCTTCTCACCTCTCTCACCCTTCTCACCTTTCCTTCTCACCTTCTTACCTCTCTCACCTTCTCACCTTCTTACCTTCTCACCTCTTACCTTCTCGCCTTTTCACCCTCTTACCTTCTCACCTTTTCACCCTCTCACCTTCTTACCTTCTTACCTTCTTACCCTCTCACCCTCTCACCTTCTCACCTTCTCACCTTCTCACCCTCTCACCCTCTTACCTTCTCACCTTCTCACCCTCTCACCCTCTTACCTTCTCACCTTCTCTTACCCTCTCACCCTCTTACCTTCTCACCTTCTCACCCTCTCACCTTCTTACCTTCTCACCTTTTCACCCTCTCACCTTCTTACCTTCTCACCTTCTTACCCTCTCACCTTCTCATCTCTCACCCTCTTACCTTCTCACCTTCTTACCCTCTCATCTTCTTACCTTCTCACCTTTTCACCCTCTTACCTTCTCACCTTACCCTCTCACCTTCTTACCTTCTTACCTTCTTACCCTCTCACCCTCTTACCTTCTCACCTTCTCACCTCACCCTCTCACCCTCTTACATTCTCACCTTCTCACCTTCTCACCCTCTCACCTTCTCACCTTCTCACCTTCTCACCTTCTTACCTTCTCACCTTCTCACCTTCTTACCTTCTCACCTCTCTTACCTTCTCACCCTCTCACCTTCTCACCTTCTCACCTTCTCACCTTCTTACCTTCTCACCTTCTCACCTTCTTACCTTCACCTTCTCACCTTCTTACCTTCTCACCTTCTCACCTTCTTACCCTCTCAGCTCTCACTGGCTATAACTGCTGTGGCGGCCATGTTTATTACAACCTGTTTATAGCCCCGCCCTCTTATTTTTCTTATTTAAAGCCAGCCACCTCTGAGTTCACTTGACTAATTATTACGTTACTTTATATTACTTTACTTTGTTACTTTACGTTACTTTACATTACGTTAAGTTAGATAACTTTACGTTACTTTATATGACTTTACGTTACTTTATATTGCTTTACTTTACATTACTTTATTTTACGTTACTTTATATGACTTTACGTTACTTTACGGAAGAGAGGAGTTGAGATGTTGAAGAGTTCAGGACTCAGTTTTAGTGATTAATCTACAGGGAGTTTAATGCATCTGGCCATTGGCATATGTTAGCATGTGTAAGCATGTGTTAGCATATGTTAGCATGTGTTAACATATGTTAGCATGTGTTAGGACATTTTAGCATGTGTTAGCATGTTAGCATGTGTTAGCATA
>NC_135871.1:31648969-31653969 GCF_031162955.1 Sander vitreus
ATTTAAAATTTTTTTTTCTGATTTGTAAACTTTTTGAAAATGGGTCAAATTTGACCCGAGGACAATAGGAGGGTTTAAAAAAAAATAAAAATGCCAAAAACATTGAAAAAAACGCCAAAAGTGTCGGAAAGGTGATGCATGGTCGAAGACAACACAAGGGTTAAGGACATTAGCTATACTTCCTTTTAATTTGTCACTGTACTAATTGCCGTCCACATAGCAGTCAATTAATTCCACCTAATTATAGGTCCATTTGCAAAAGCCTAATTGACACGTAGAGCTGTCTGCCTAAACGGGCAATTAGAGACGAGATGCATGGAGAAAAAAATCCTAATGATTAAATCAAATCTAATAATTAATTACAAGCAGGAATCAGAGGAAAGGTCGGCAGCTACGAGATGAGATTATTAACAGAAGTGTTCTTTCGCTTTCATACAAACAAACTCCACACGCACCAAACTCCATTCAGAAAAGGAAGGATTTTATTTTCAGTCTTTAAATAAAATGAATGAATTAATGAAATTATTGAACAAACTACTAGATTGTATGGAGGGAATGAAGGGCCATAACTAACTAACTAACTAACTAAATAAATAAATATATAAAGAACTACATATATAAATGTTTAATTATATTTTATATATTTTTTCTTTCATTCACTTTTATACATACATACATATTATATAAACAAACTCCACCCGCACCAAACTCCATTCAGAAAACGGAGGATTTTATTTTTCAGTCTTTGTTTAAAAAAAGTACAGATTTGAACAAGAGAATAACCCAATCAGTGGATGGGTAGATTGATGAATGAATGAATAAAATGACAATGAATGAATGAATGAATGAATGTATGAATGTATTGGGTACAGTAGATACAAATGTATGAATAATATAATGAATACGTAAAAAATAAGCAAACAAATTAATGAATTAATGGAATTATTATTGAACAAACTACTACATTACCCGGTGAATGAATGGATGAATGAGTGAATGAATGGATGAATTATTGAATGAATGAATGGAAGATTGAATGGATGAATGAGTGAATGAATGGATGAATGAGTGAATGAATAAATAGGTGAGTGAATGAATTAATGAATGAATGAATGAGTGAATGAATGCATGGTTGAGTGAATGAATAGATGAATGAGTGAATGAATAAATAGGTGAGTGAGTGAATGAATAGATGAATGAGTGAATGAATGAATGGTTGAATGAATGAATGGATGAATGAGTGAATAAACGGGTGAGTGAATGAATGGATGAATGAGTGAGTGAATGAATGGTTGAGTGAATGAATGGATGAATGAGTGAGTGAGTGAATGAATGGGTGAGTGAATGAATGAATGGTTGAGTGAATGAATGGATGAATGAGTGAGTGAATGAATGAATGGGTGAGCAAATGAATGGATAAATGAGTGAATGAATGAGTGAATGAATGGGTGAGTGAACGAATGAATGGTTGAGTGAATGAATGAATGGTTGAGTGAATGAATGGATGAATGAGTGAGTGAATGGATGGGTGAGTGAAATAATGGGTGAGTGAATTAATGGATGAATGAGTGAATGAATGAGTGAATGAATGGGTGAGTGAATGAATGGTTGAGTGAATGAATGGATGAATGAGTGACTGAATGAGTGAATGAATGGGTGAGTGAATGAATGGATGAATGAGTGAGTGAATGAATGAATGAATGGGTGAGTGAATGAATGAGTGAGTGAATGAATGGATGAATGAGTGAGTGAATGAATGGATGAATGGTTGAGTGAATGAATGGATGAATGGTTGAGTGAATGAATGAGTGAGTGAATGAATGGATGAATGAGTGAATGAATGAATGGATGGGTGAGTGAAATAATGGTTGAGTGAATGAATGGATGAATGAGTGAATGAATGAATGGGTGAGTGAAATAATGGTTGAGTGAATGAATGGATGAATGAGTGAATGAATGAATGGATGAATGAGTGACTGAATGAGTGAATGAATGAGTGAATGAATGGGTGAGCAAATGAATGGATGAATGAGTGAATGAATGGGTGAGTGAATGAATGGATGAATGAGTGACTGAATGAGTGAATGAATGGGTGAGTGAATGAATGAATGGGTGAGTGAATGAATGGATGAATAAGTGAGTGAATGAGTGAATGAATGGGTGAATGAGTGAATGAATGAGTGAATGAATGAATGGATGAATGAATGAATGAATGAATGAATGAATGAATGATTGAATGAATGAATGAATGAATGAGTGAATGAATGAATGAATGAGTGAGTGAATGAATGAATGAATGGATGAATGAATGAATGATTGAATGAATGAATGAATGAATGAGTGAATGAATGAATGAATGAGTGAGTGAATGAATGAATGATTGAGTGAATGAATGAATGAATGATTGAATGAATGAATGAATGAATGAATGATTGAATGAATGAATGAATGAATGAATGAATGAATGAATGAATGATTGAATGAATGAATGAATGAATGGATGAGTGAATGAATGAATGAATGAATGAATGAGTGAATGAATGAATGAATGAATGATTGAATGAATGAATGAATGAATGAATGAGTGAATGAATGAATGAATGAATGAATGATTGAATGAATGAATGAATGAATGATTGAATTAATGAATGATTGAATGATTGAATGATTGAATGATTGAATGAATGAATGATTGAATGATTGAATGAATGAATGATTGAATGAATGAATGAATGATTGAATGAATGAATGAATGAATGATTGAATGAATGAATGATTGAATGAATGAATGAATGAATGATTGAATGATTGAATGAATGAATGAATGAATGAATGAATGAATGAATGAATGAATGAATGAATGAATGAATGAATGATTAAATGAATGAATGAATGAATGAATGATTGAATGAATGAATGGATGAATAAGTGAATGAATGAGTGAATGAATGGGTGAATGAGTGAATGAATGGGTGAATGAATGAATGAATGGGTGAGTGAATGAATGAGTGAGTGAATGAATGGATGAATAAGTGAGTGAATGAGTGAATGAATGGATGAATGAGTGAATGAATGAGTGAATGCAGGCAGCACAGATCACGTACCGACATAACAAACCTTATAATGACCTCAGCAGTAGCAGCGACCTTCACAGCCGCTGATGAAACCGTTGTCGTCTCTCTCAGAGGAGACCTTTGATTCTGCTCACAGCTCTGAAGTTTGGTCTGATACGAACGGCCCAGACCGCCTCGCTCTGAGCGCCGCCAGCTGCCCTCCCCCCCCGCTGCCTCGCTGAGAGAGGGGCCCCCTATACAGACCGAGCTGAGAGGCCCTCCATCTTATCAGCATGCTGTAATTCACAGGACGGAGCCTCTGAAGGAGAAAACATGAATCACATGAATATATGTTGTTAATAGCAGTGATGGAAGAAGTTTTCAGAGCCTTTTCTCACGTTAAAGGAGAACTATTATATGTTATTATAAAGCATTTTCAGGTTGTGTTTTTTTTGTAATTTACATTTTTATTTGCAAATATGACAAATAACAGCTCATATGGTACAGTTTACAGACGACAAATAAGACGTAGAGGTCAGATAGTGATTACAATTTCAGCCAAAGTGTGTAAAAAAAGTGTAAAAAATGAAAAATGTACAAGCTGAGCAGACAGAAAGTACAGTAGTATTAGTTAACTAAAACAATAAACAAAATATCAGTGTGTTAAATAGAGATGGCATAAGTTACAGTCCCATAATCAGGCTACTCAAGTTGCAACATGTTCTCACACTCATACTAAAATATGGACGATTGGTCAGGTACCTTTGTCGTTCTTATTGACGCTAAAAGTCTCCTTTAGCGCTATAAGTAAACGTGCTTGGTCGGGACTATTGACGTCCCTTTAGCGCTATAAGTAAACGTGCTTGGTCGGGACTATTGCCGTCCCTTTAGCGCTATAAGTAAAGCGGGCTTGGTCGGGACTATTGACGTCCCCTTTAGAGCTATAAGTAAACGTGCTTGGTCGGGACTATTGACGCCCCTTTAGCGCTATAAGTTAACGTGCTTGGTCGGGACTATTGCCGTCCCTTTAGCGCTATAAGTAAACGTGCTTGGTCGGGACTATTGACGTCCCTTTAGCGCTATAAGTAAACGTGCTTGGTCGGGACTATTGCCGTCCCTTTAGCGCTATAAGTAAACGTGGTCAGGGACTATTGTCGTCCCCTTTAGCGCTATAAGTAAACGTGGTCAGGACTATTGTCGTCCCTTTAGCACTATAAGTAAACACACTTGGTCGGGACTATTGTCGCCCCTTTAGCGCTATAAGTAAACACGCTTGGTCGGGACTATTGTCGTCCCCTTTAGCGCTATAAGTAAACGTGCTTGGTCGGGACTATTGTCGTCCCTTTAGCGCTATAAGTAAACACACTTGGTCGGGACTATTGTCGCCCCTTTAGCGCTATAAGTAAACACGCTTTGGTCGGGACTATTGCCGCCCTTTAGCGCTATAAGTAAACGTGCTTGGTCGGGACTATTGCCGTCCCTTTAGAGCTATAAGTAAACGAGCTTGGTCGGGACTATTGCCGTCCCTTTAGAGCTATAAGTAAACGAGCTTGGTCGGGACTATTGTCGTCCCTTTTGACGCAGTTATGATAAGGAAAAGGTCGTAGGTGGGCGTACGGTTCTGTGACACGTGGAAGGAAAGAAAAAAGCAACTATAGCAAGCGTGACAAGCGTGACGTGAACCCCGCTCTCCTGGGTGAAAGTCCTGTGACCCATCCACCCCCCCAACCAACCTCTTTACAGACTCCTCTCTAAATCCTCTCTAACTGCTGCTCTCCCCGGTGCGTTACACAAACACGCTGAAAGACGCCTTTTTCGTCGCATCAGAAGCTGACAGCCGCTGTCCAAACGTCCTTATTTTACGAGTTCGGAATGAGAACGTGTTGCGCTACTAGTTAGAGGTCAGGTGGACCATAAAGTAATCCCAAATCCCCAGTGTCCCAGGCT
>NC_135871.1:31658969-31691469 GCF_031162955.1 Sander vitreus
ACATATATACACACACATGTATATATATACATATATACACACACATATATATACATATATATACATATATACACACACATGTATATATATACATATATACACACGCATGTATATATATATATACATATATACACACGCATATATATATATATATATCAATATATATGACAATATATATGACAAATATGTACTCGTTCCTCGCAGCTTGTAAAAAATAAATAAAGATTAAAAAAAAAAAATCATTTGTAATGAACTACAACTCCCATGATAAAAAGGGTTGGCTGTGTCTGCTGCGCATGAGCAAGAAGGTGGGACCGGGACGCGCGAACTCATGCGGATATACACCGCTGTGTAAAATGGCGGCGTGAGAGAGAGGCTCGTTCAAAACACAGAGATCGTTACCGGTGAAGGTGGTTAACTAACAACTGTGAGACCGTCCGCGCTACGTGGAGCCGTCCGTACGTCACTCAGAGGTAGAGGTTGGAATTCCCATTCCAGAAAAGGTACGTTAAAGTCTGTATGAGGCACAAACGTTAGCATTCAATCTGTATTTAATATGACGTTAGCTGTTAGCTGCTAACGTGGGCCCGGTTACGTTAGCTCACCGGCTAACAGGGTTGTGGGTAGAAGGGATACAGCTACGGTCGGAAGTTACGCAACATTACGCTAAATCTAGACCAATATAGTAACATAATTTTAATACTTTCACCCAGGTAATGCGTGTTTGTTCCTCGGAAGTGTTTCAATCCTAACCACGATTTTTCCCCTAAATTTAACTAGTCGTTTTGGTGTAACTGTCGTCGTCGTCGTAGCTGTATCCCTTCTAGCCAACCCGGCTAATGGTAACGTGAAGAGCCTGAGGGTGGATGTTAGACACCCGAATGAACACATTAGTAGTTCTCTCAGTGCCTATACAGTTAATTATTTCCAGCCAATTAACTGTTAATCTGACTGAACGTTAATTACCGTATGATGTCAATGACGAACTGATAGCCTGGAATGCTAACAGTAACTTACATTCTAGTATTTCAGCATTTTTTCTATTAAAAGGTCCCATATTATGCCAATTTTTAGGTTCATACTTGTATTTTGGTTTCTACTAGAACATGTTTACTTGCTTTAATGATAGAAAAGCACATTGTTCTTCTCATACTGTCTGTCTGAGTATATACATACCTGTATTTACTCACCCTGAAACGATCAATTTTAGCGCCTGTCTCTTTAAGCACCCTTTCCGAAAAAGCCAAGTCTTCTCTGATTGGTCAGCGTTTCCGGGTCTCCCGCATCTGCCCTCTCTGGAGTCTCTGCAATTTCGCCGTAGCCGGGGAATGACTGTAGCGGCTCTTACTACCTAATATATAGTTTAGTTTATTGGTTAATACATATACTACAGATTAATATACACAATCTATAAAAGATGTGATGGAGAGATGCAAAAAAAAAACTCAGAGGGGCTTAATGTGGGAACTCTCCAATGCATAATCCAATTGAAATAGAAACTAAAATACTGAAAAAGAAAAGAAGTTGGGACATCACAACTGTACGGAAGTCCTGACGGCTCGTTTAAAGGAACAGTTGAGCATGGATTCAGCATTTTGATAATTTCACAGTATTTATATAGCACCCCGACTTGTTTAATAAACCAAACAGACGTGAAAATCTCACTTCTTCTCAGGGATGCACCGAATCCAGGATTCAGCTTCAGACTGGGCTGAGTATTGGGCTTTTTGACGGGGTTGGGTTTCTGCTGAACCCTACGCTGTCACTCCGCGCTACGCTGGTCGCCGTAATGACGGCGCCGTTGATTACAGGAAGGTGTTTACGTAGGTGGAGCTTCAATGCAGCAGGCTGAGAGGAAGTGGAAATGGAACTGGTGAGCAGAAAAAGGGTTGTTTGGCAGTACTTTCAGTCAAAAGAAGGCCATTCAAGTCCAGCTACATGTTCAATCTGCAATGCTGATTAGTCTGGTGGTGGCGAGGACCCTAAACAATACACAACATCACCGCTGTTACAACATCTGGTATGAAACATCTGGAAGAATACGAGCTGAGCATGAAGGAATCTACAGACAGCAGTTGGGTGTTAAATGACAAGGCATTTTGGTACTCGATACTGAGGAGGCAATTCACATTTAAACACTTTTTAAATTTGTCACATTGCGCGAATACAAGTAATGAGTTAGAGTAAAAGTACAGAAGTCAGGGTTACAAGCGTATAAGGATTAGTCGCAGCACCTAAGCCGACTGAATGTAACCTCAGATCTGATGACTGTAGTCGGACTTCTTTAGCTTTAAGTTTTATCTTTACGTTTTGAGTGCCATGTATTTATTATCCGCTCTAGCTTTACCAACGTTTTAGACACAAATATGGTGATAACGGTCCAAAATGATGTGATAAAGAGACACGAAACTACCACAAAGAGACGCAGCACGACTACAAAGAGACACCAAATGACCACAGAAACCCAAAACAACCCCCAAAGGAAACGATAAATGACCGAAAAGAGACACAACTAGGGTTGCACGATATTGACAAAATATCTCCCGTGTGTAGAAAAGTACCGTAAGCTGCAGCTGACGCAGTGATGCACATGCTTTTCCTGGGTAAACTACAGTAGTCAGTGTTTTATGTTCGCTGCAAAGACGAAATAAATCACCTGATCAATGCAGCGTAATCACGACATCTCCCGGCTATTTTTCACCGCAGAAAGCTGCTACCAGCCAGGCTAAAGCTAACATAGTTAGCCTCAAGAAACAAGGCGTCTGTCCCAACTAACGTTATGGTTCTGAGCTGCGACGCTGGAAACGTAACACTAACCAACAACAGCAGTCCGTTTCTGATATAACGTCATTTACACTGATTTCAGTGCTCTTGGATACAGTTTGTTGAAGAGTGTGACATGCAGGCTCTGCAAGCACAGCAAACCAATCATGATCCATTTTAATAAATGTATCAAACAACCAAAGCAGGCCCCGCTAGTCGACCACAACCTGACATTTAGAGGAAGCAACATGCATTATTAATATCATTCACTTTAGCCTGGATTGATACTATATGAATACAATGGTGTCATGTCAGTCAACCAGTGTCTTTCTTCCTAATGTCCCTCTCCTAAATCTCTTCAGAAGAGGAGTCACAGCCTGACTTGCTTTGGTTTTTGTAAAGCATTAACGTTCAACAAAGACTGGTTCACATTAGAAAATGTCCCTTTTCATTTTTATTTTCTTTGTAGATGCTCTCCCCTACAAAACCACCCCAGTAGTTGAGAATGATTTAGTATTTCTAAATAGGGTTATTTATGTACACGTAAAAATTAGTCTTTTTTTCATATCGCAATATATATCGCAGGGGGAAAAAATATCGCAGTGTAAGTTTTTTCCAATATCGTGCAGGCCTAAAATATATAAATAAGGACCATGTCTACAGAACAGAACATGTTCTACTGGTTGGACAGTATAAATATATAAATAAGGACCATGACTACAGAACAGGACATGTTCTACTGGTTGGACAGTATAAATATATAAATAAGGACCATGTCTACAGAACAGGACATGTTCTACTGGTTGGACAGTATAAATATATAAATAAGGACCATGTCTACAGAACAGGACATGTTCTACTGGTTGGACAGTATAAATATATAAATAAAGAGAACAGGACACAACTTCTCTTTCTCCTCTCTGATTTGTTCTGTTTTGTCTTTATTTCTCCACTCACACTGTCACTCTGATGAAATATGAACACACGTGGTCCGCTCCGTAGGGTTTGTCCCGTAGTGTCCCCGTGCGCTGACGTGCACTAACGTGCAAGTGTCACGGGAACTGGCCAATGAAACATGATCATTACAGCGTTTCAAGCTCTAAATCAAACACAACTAAGCCACACAGCCAACAGACGGGACGCAGCGCTCCACAAAATAAACTAAATATTACATAATTATCGCGACACTTTCGATATATTGCGACAACGATATTAAGTCGATATAGCTTGCACCCGTAGACCCAACACGACTGAAGGAACTGTAGGGTGATGTGAAATGGGTCGGGTGGAGTGAAGGGTTGGTGAGTGATGAAGAAGAGCAGGGAGAAGGCAGGGTTTGATGCAACACCAGTGGTATTTTATTTTCTTATCCTTCAAGGTGATTTTGATTCATTGCATTCATGTTTGTGTGCTGCCTAACAGGATAACAAAGAGATACCAATACAATTAGACAGTGGTCAATCAACACATTCAGTTATACAAATGAATGCAGGAGATGTGAGTTTATACTCACAACTGCACAGGCTTTAAAAGATAACTCAAACAAACAATCTTTCCACATGGCTCATGGCACGTCTGGCAAACAAAGGAATCCAGTCAGCAGTGCACAGGTTTAGCAAAGTGACAGGAAATCATGACGAGGCATAAAACACAATCTAAATGATAGAGTGACTCACGTTAGTTTATGAAGGATGCATTGGAGTGCCGGCAGAGAGTGCAAAGGACAAGCCAAAGGATTCACAAACAATTTATAGTCAACAGGTGAGGTAGGCGTGGTCAGGTGGCAGAAGTATCCTCCTGTTTCAGACTAACGCCTACAAAGAGACGCCAAATGACCACGACCCCAAAGGCAACAAAAAAATGACAGAAAAGAGACGCATACTGTATGGGGGAAGTGTTTTTTTATTGAAAAACGTCCCATTTTCTTGAGGAAGGAAGCTTAAATCCCCGCGCCAAATACTGGCACACCCAAGTCTTCCACAAACTGAGGGGAAAACACTGGAAGTATTAGGCGGCCTATCAGCAGAACTTGCTGTTTGGCTTATTTTGAGAACATCTGCATTATTCAGTCCCTCCTCGCTGCTGCTGAACTACTTGGATAAGATGGCGTTCACTAACTGTGTTACTTCACTCTTTTCTTTGTGTGTTACAGAGCAGGTGGGATGGCGAAGAGGATCGCTGACAAAGAGCTAACGGACAGGAACTGGGATCAGGAGGAGGAGGGAGAGGAGGTGAGGCGCAAAGAAACACTCACATGAAACTAGTTCAGACTAATGTCAGGGTACAATTATAAGGTGTGTGTGTGTCTCTCTCTCTCTGTGTGTGTGTGTGTGTATGTGTGTGTCTCTCTCTCTCTGTGTGTGTGTGTCTCTCTCTCTCTGTGTGTGTGTGTCTCTCTCTGTGTGTGTCTCTCTCTCTCTGTGTGTGTGTGTCTCTCTCTCTCTGTGTGTGTGTGTGTCTCTCTCTGTGTCTGTGTGTGTGTCTCTCTCTCTCTGTGTGTGTGTCTCTCTGTGTGTGTGTGTGTGTGTGTGTGTGTGTCTCTCGTGTGTGTCGTCTCTCAGTGTGTGTGTGTCTCTCTCGTGTGTCTCTGCATGTGTGTCTCTGTGCGTGCATGCATGCGTGTGTATATGTGTCTCTGTGCGTGCGTGTGTGTTTGTGCGTGTCTCTGTGCGTGTGTGTGTGTGTCTCTGTGCGTGTGTGTGTGTCTCTGTGCGTGTGTGTTTGTGCGTGTGTCTCTGTGTGTCGCTCTGTGTGTGTGTCGCTCTGTGTGTGCGTGTGTCTCTGCGTGTGTGCTGTGTGTGTGTGTTAGGGCTGTCAATCTTCCTCTATAATACTATTCGAATTCCATTTGTTATTTTATTTAATATTCAAATATATTAAATGCTCAAATTCATCCTGTTATTAATATTTACGATATTACACAGGCTGATGGATGGCCAATGCCACTATCAGCATGTGGTTGTTACACGTTCTGTCCACTAGAGGGACGACTAACATTACAAAACTAACTGTTGATAACAGGTGATCGCTTTCTTCTTAACAATCAAACAGCGGGACAACATGAATAACTTTCATTTGTCAACGTTAATGTACCTCGGCTCAAGCTCGTGAATGAAATATTTAAATCCAGACCCCTGCGTGATGTTGATCGTCTCATATCTTTACATTTGAACCGTGTCAGTTTGTCCGTTATGGCCTGGCAGACAGCTGGTAAGCCCCGTGATGAGGAGACAGGTTATCGCCTAGCTCGTCAGGGTGTAACGTTGTCAGGTGTCTCAGGTCGCTCTCCGCCATTTCTGATAGTATTGTGATGATGATACCGCGTGGATGTATGTATTAAGGGAACGTGTACAATTGTGATACGATTCAAAAACGTTATTGTTCATCAGACTAAACAAAAGCATTTAATGTTCACGTGCGTGTAGGCCAAGGCCACGAGAAAGGCACGATTGGATATAAAACATTTGAAAAGTCTTTGTGTGTGTGTGTATATATATATATATATATATACATACATATGTGTGTGTATATATATGTATGTGTGTGTGTGTGTGTATATATATATATATATATATATATATGTGTGTGTGTGTGTAAAAGATGTATATCTTTTGTGTATATACAAAACACAGGTTTCCTTTTTTTTAGTACACAGCAATAATAAATATTTACTATTGCTGTTTACTAAGTATTTCTTACTAAGTATTTCTTACTAAGTATTTCTTATCCGATTAATCAATGGAATAATCGGTATAATACTTATAATATAGTATAATACTATAATAATACTAAAATAATCGATAGCTGCAGCCCTAGTGTCTGTCTCAGATGTTTGTTTGGTATCTGTTGATTGTTGGAGCAGACGATGCGAGGACATTTATCATCTTATCTTAATGATTGCAGTTAGACTTCTTTCAGAAAGTTTTGTCTTTAAGTTTTTTTGAGTGTCATTTATTTACTATCTGCTCTAGCTTTTCCAATATTTTAGACACAGATATGATAATAATAATAATAATAATAATAATAATAATGGTCCAAAAAACATTGTTTTTATTGAAAAATGTACCATTTTCTTGAGGGAGGACCCCTAAACCCTCTGCCAAAAATATGTGCACCCAAGTCTTCCACAAACCGAGGGAAACCACTGAATGTGGACAGAAATAGTCTTGGTGTTGGTAGCGTGAGAGAGGAGGATTATAAACTGGTAAAAAGAACATTAACGAGTAGAAAAGAAGGTAAATGGTGTCGGATCCTGTTTTATTGATTTGGAATTTACTTTATTATGGCGTTATACATAAAGATGACATGACTGTGTATCAATGTTATGTTGTAAGTAGTGCTGTCAAATGATTACAATATTTAATCGCATTAATGTCATAGTTAACTCGCAATTAATGGCACATTTTTATCTATTCTAAATGTCCCTAGATTTCTTTTTGTCCCATTATTTTTTTCTCATTTTAATGCTCTTATCAACATGGAAAAGTGGATCGGCCTGGCTTTGACAAGGAGGCGGAGAATTGGCATCAGCTGTGTGCTTGGCCGTCAGCTGTTTGCTTGGCCGTCAGCTGCGTGCTCGGCCGTCAGCTGCGTGCTCGGCCGTCAGCTGTTTGCTTGGCCGTCAGCTGCGTGCTCGGCCGTCAGCTGTGCTTGGCCGTCAGCTGTGTGCTCGGCCGTCAGCCACGTGCTCGGCCATCAAGTGGTATTTCAGACTGGACGTGCTGCGATGATAGCTCCGTTCACAATGACCAAACACACAGATCACTTTGGTCTTGTCAATGGAACCATTTGGCACCTTTTTAAAAGTAAACTTTCCATTCAGAATCTTATCGGCATCCATTTCGGCGTCTCGCGCTCGCCATCCACTCAAAACGTAACGTTAGCCTGCTACTCTTTGGCCGGCTCGCAAACCCAAACAAGTGCGTGCGGCGTGCCTGTTGTTGTGTTTCCGGTCTAGCTAGATCCAGTGTGGTGGTGGTGTTTTTCTAACGTTACTAGTTGTTGCAACAGCATGTGAAAAAACTACAAAGTTAGCTAGGCCAAAAAGAACGTTAATCTCGCGATAAAATGATTGACGCCGTTAAAATGGGTTTGCGTTAACGGTGTTAATAACACGTTTAACTGACAGCACTAGTTGTAAGTACAAAAGTAGTATTTTCCTGTGTTAACCTTTGGGTTGTCTTCCCGTCGACCGTGAACGTTTCCCATCGTTTCTGTCGCTTTTTTCTAGGCCTTTTGAAACGTTTTTGTCACTTTTATAAAAAAAATGTTTAAAGTCATGGTCAATAAACCCAATTTATATATAATTATACCTCATTTTTGAGTTTAAAAAAGCATAAATGAAGTATTTTGACTAATAGTTAAGATCAGAGGATGTGGAGTGGATCACAGACTGGTTTATGTCAAAGTCAGGATGCTGTTTTGAAACCATTTAAACATTCTTTTCAAATGCTATTGAATAAAACACCCAAAATCCAATGGAAGTAATTATTCATTTTACCCGCAAATAATGTTGTATGGGTTCCATACCATACAACGTGCATCTGTGTTATTTTTGGGCAATTTGGCTAAAAGAAACCCATATTTCTGATATCATTTTTTTTAAAAATGGGTCAAATTGGACCCAAGGACAACACATGGGTGAAGTGTGTTCTAGCATCTCACATTGCTCACATTTCCCCCTCAGTTTACAGCTCTTGATTTATATTTTTCAGATGTTCAGTATGTCAGATTTAGGACGGCGGTGATGTATTATTAACTTGTAAATCTAACCCAAACATGTTGTTCTTCAACAGGCCGGGACGTTTTGTGTTGCAAGTGAAGATGTGTTGAAGAGTCGGGCGATTAAGAAGGCCAAACGCAGAAATATTGGAGAGGTAAAAACCAGAAATAAACGTCACATCAACCTGTGAATCAAATATTCCACCACACACTTTTTCAAGGTTTTTTTAGGCAGTTTATTTCTGGATTTTTGTCTCCTTTTTTGGAGTGTTTTTGGCAATTTCTTTGAGAGTTTTTGTTGCCCTTTTTTCAAGTTTTTTTAACCCCATTCCCACACACACACTTCCACACACACACTCCCACACACACACACACACACACTCCCACACACACACACACTCCCACACACACACACACTCCCACACACACACACACACACACACACTAACACACACACACACACACACTCCCCCCCACACACACTCCCCCCACACACACAATCCCCCCACACACACACACACACACACATAATCCCCCACACACACACATAATCCCCCCCCCCACACACACACACACTCTCCGCCACACACACACACACTCTCCGCCACACACACCAGCGCAAAAGTATAAACATCAGACCACTTACGTAGCTACGGTGAAATATCTGACCTTCCTGTTGAAAGCAGACTGTTCGTGATTTTCAGCGCTCTTGTCGCCTTTTTTGTAGTTTTTCTTTGTTTTTGTCGCCTTTTTCAAGACAATGTCTTTTCTGAGTTTTTGTCTTTTTTGTGCTCAAATCAATTATCCGAATACCTTTTGAGAGAGTTAGAATATTTCCAGTATTTTTAAACCTCTGAATGCTGTCTTGTTTCAGAGCGAGGGCAGTGGATCCTTCAAAGGTTTTAAAGGCTTCTCTCTGACCTCGGCGGCGGCGAGCGGAGGCTCGGCTCCAACGGCGTTTTCTGGTTTTGGGAACGGAGGCGGCTTCAAGGGCCTCAGCACTCTGACCAACGGAAACAGCATCGCTCCTTCATTCGGAGGCTTCTCATCTCCCGCTGTAACGTCCACTCCTACGCCTGGTGAGGAGACGACTTTAAGATGAATTAATTGATATTTAATGGACACAAAGTGCAACATGTTGCTGCCTCTATTAGGAGTTTCATTTTGTTATTATCCACAAGGGAGCAGCCTTTCTCTTCTCTAGTAAAGAAAACAGTTGTGATGAAGGAAGATGGAGCCTCATGAAGCATTGATGCGTTCCAGCAAACTGGGTTCATTTGCTCACAACGCCACCTGTTGGTCACACAGTGTCATTTCATTTGGTAGAATATAATCAACATAACTGTACAGGGCTCAACGTTCTGGCCCCTATACAGATAGAAAAGAATTGTTGAAAATGATGTTTGAAAAAACACCAATAGCATCGACCCCCCCCCCCCCCACCCCCCCCCTGCTGTTTCTGTGACCTTTTAATATTCTTCTATAAACAGGTCTTGCTTTCTGCCGGCTGCTTCAGTCGACTGTTGACATGTAATGGAGTTTAAAATATGCTCCATTGTTTGGGGGGGGTTCTTTGTGTGTGCGCGCGTGTGTGTTTGCGTGCGTGTGTGTGTTTGCGTGCGTGTGTGTTTGCGTGCGTGTGTGTGTTTGCGTGCGTGTCTATGCATGTGTGTGTGTCTATGTGTGTGTGTGTCTATGTGTGTCTGTGTGTGTGTGTCTGTGTGTATGTGTGTGTCTATGCGTGTGTGTGTGTGTGTCTATGCGTGTGTGTGTGTGTCTATGCGTGTGTGTATGTGTGTGTCTATGCGTGTGTCTGTCTGTGTGTGTTTGTGTGCGTGTGTCTGTCTCTGTGTGTGTTTGCGTGCGTGTGTGTGTCTGTCTCTGTGTGCGTGTGTCTGTCTCTGTATGCATGTGTGTTTGTGTGCATGTGTGTCTGCGTGTGTCTGTCTCTGTGTGTGTTTGCGTGCGTGTGTGTGTCTCTCTGTGTGTTTGCGTGCGCGTGTGTGTCTGTCTCTGTGTGCGTGTGTGTGTGTGTGTGTGTGTGTGTGTGTTAGGGTTTTGACTCCGAACTTCGCTATTCGAATATAATTTGAATATTTAAAAAAATATTGATATTCGAACGAATATTAGGCAGCCCTTAATATTCCAACCTGTTATGGGCGTTGTTCTTTTGTAAATGTGTTTTGCTTGTAAACGTTTTCAATTCAGATTTTGAGGCTTTTTCACGCATTTCAAAATGTAACTCTGGCTCGGTAGCGTTGCGTTTCCCCCCCGACTCATTTCCTGGTTCTCCTTCTCCTGTGTCTGCATTTGTGTGTTTGCGTGGGTGTGTTTGCGTGCGTGTGTCTGTCTCTGTGTGTGTCTGTCTCTGTGTGTGTCTGTCTCTGTGTGTGTTTATGCATGTGTGTGTTTATGCGTGTGTGTGTCTGTCTCTGTGTGTGTCTGCGTGTGTGTGTGTGTGTGTGTTTATGCATGTGTGTGTTTGCGTGCGTGTGTCTGTCTCTGTGTGTGTCTGTGTGTGTGTGTGTGTGTGTGTGTGTGTGTTTATGCATGTGTGTGTCTGTCTCTGTGTGTGTCTGTCTCTGTGTGTGTGTTTATGCATGTGTGTGTTTGCGTGTCTGTCTCTGTGTGTGTCTGTCTCTGTGTGTGTCTGCTGTGTGTGTGTGTGTTTATGCATGTGTGTGTTTGCGTGCGTGTGTCTGTCTCTGTGTGTGTCTGCGTGTGTGTGTGTGTGTGTGTTTATGCATGTGTGTGTTTGCGTGCGTGTGTCTCTCTGTGTGTGTCTGTGTGTGTGTGGCTCGGTAGCGTTGCATTTCCCCCCCGACTCATTTCCTGGTTCTCCTTCTCCGTAAACAAGATGAAATCCAGGAGAGGTTAACTCCTCCTGCTGCAGATCTCACCGTGGTCAGAAAGAACAGAGGAGACTCTTAGTTACTCTCACTATGACTCTAGAGTCACTACTCACTCTGAAGATGATCACACGCACGCACGGCTCGACGCACACACCAGCGCAAAAGTATAAACATCAGACCTCTTACGTAGCTACGGTGAAATATCTGACCTTCCTGCTGAAAGCAGACGGTTCGTGTTTAATCCAGGGTCTGACTTTTAATAAAATAATTGTTGTGGCAGTGTGTTTTTTCTTCTGAAAACATCATTGCACGCCTACTGACTGATACACCGCCCTCTGGTGGACAGAACGTATACCAAGTTTGATACCAATATAAGTCTTACTGAAGGCATTTAATGGTCAAAATAGTATTAATAAATATTCAAATATTAATAAACAAACAAACTTCAAATATGATTTTTGGGCAAAAGTCAAAGCCCTAGTGTGTGTGTGTCTGTGTCTCTGTGTGTGTGCTCCTCCTCATGTTGTGTCGCTGCAGGGCAGGACGGGGGGCTGCAGGGGGGTGAGGGTGGCTTTTCTTCGCCTCTCCCTCATCCAGCTGCTTCCACACTAACCCTTCTCCCTTCATCAAGCCTCTTCAGACCAGCCTTCCACCTACAATAGTCTCACATATTACCCGATGTTAGCTGCTGGTTTATTCATGTGTGTGTCGTATTATAAAGCGTCTTTGAGTACCATGTAAAGCACTATTAAATGTATTATCAATTCCCTCAACATTTTTGCACATCTGCTCTAATCCATCCAGTCTTCTTAATGTTATATGTATGTAATACGTGTTTCTGTATTTATTTTATCTAGGTCTCACATTCAATGGCCCCGCCTCCGCTGACATCACAGCCAAGCAGACCAATGGCTCGGCCCCGAGCCCGACTCAAAGCTCGAGCCTCGGCAGCAGTGTTGTCATCAACGGCAACAACAAGGAGTACAGCCGGCAGCTCACAGCTCTCAACTGCTCCGTGCGCGACTGGATCACCAAGCACGTGAACGGCAACCCTCTGTGTGATCTCAACCCCATCTTCAGGGATTACGAGCGGCACCTGGCCAGCATCGAGCGCCAGTATGGAACCGGGGGAGCAGCCGTTGAGGGAGGAGGCTCCGAGGAGAAGAAGCAGCAGGGAGGGATGCTGCCAACCAGAGCCTCCCCTCCTCCTCCTCCTCCTCCTTCCTCCTCTTCCTCCTCCTCAGGCAGCAGAAGCAGTCCAGCCGCTCCGGCACCGGCCGCCACTTTGTTCTCCTTTGGCAAGAATTCGACGGAAGACTCGGCCGCCCCCGCCGCTCCGATGAACACCGGCGTCACGTTTAACTTCGGTCAGAAGGTGGACAGCTCCGTCCTCGGCTGCTTAGGGTCCAAGACGACTCCCCCCGGCTTCTCGTTTGGCTCTGGCGCCTCCTCTCTGTTCGGAGCGCCGGGATCCTTCGGGGCAAAGTCAGAGGACGCTCGGCCCGCAGGTACGCCCCCGGGGAAATCTCATAATGTACTTAAAGGGATACTTCACTGATTTAGCATTAAGCTTTGTATCAGTAGAAACCTGATAGTATTTTCGAATGACCGTGCTTCCCTCCCTCATGTCCCCCTGAGACGACAGAGAGCTGTTTTGTGTGTCTGGGGGGAAAAAACCTCCTGATGATGCAAAAATCGTCATTTTGCATCATCGGAGGCTTTTTTGGCCAAAGGCTAGAGACTACAGCCAAAAAAAAAACATAATAAAAAAGCCTGGATGAATAGATGAGTTGTTGGTCTCTGAAATGTCAGAAAATGGTGAAAAATGTGGATCAGTGTTTCCCAAAAGCCAGAGAAAAAAAAGGTAAACAGTGATTGCAGCTTGTTGCAAAGATTGAGTTATGTAGTGTGCAAAAAAAGTGTCAAACAAAGCAAAATATGTTTTATATTTGACATAATTTAAAGGAGCCATGGTCTGCCTTCAACCAGCTTCATGTCTGGTTAATTAACAGCCTGTCAAAGACTAATTAGTTGAATGTCTTGCTTTCCTAATGCCTTTGAGTAGATCTGCAAAAATGAATCTATAAGTTGTCAACTATTAAATGAATCGCCAACTATTTTTGATAATCATCTGTCAAAATCTGTCATTTTCTATGAAAAAAACAAAAAACTTGTGTGATGCCAGCTTGTTAAGTGTGTGTATGTTCTAGTGTCTTCTCTCCTCTGTGACAGTAAACTAAAATATCTTTGAGTTGTGGACAAAACGAGACATTTGAGGACGTCTTCTCTGGCTTTTTGGGAAACATTGATCCACATTTTAGAGACCAAACAACTCATCCATTCATCCAGAAAATAATCCACACGTTCATCCACAATCAAGTAACCTAAAACATTTTTTAAAAAGCGCAAATCTCTGCCAAAGCATGTCCTCTCTCACAATCTTAATGCAGTGTGAAACTGATTATTCCAACGCCGCATGAATGCAGCACAGTCGCCCTGTCTCGCTTTAACTAAAGGCTCTGACACACCAACCAGACGGCCGACCGTCGGCAGTAAAGCCAGTCTGACTGATCAGTCCCCCCGAGGTCCAGAAAGAGCCTCAGGACGCACCGAAGAGACGCGACTTCAGCGTACGTTCTGCGCGAGACGTAATACGTCTCCATAACAGCAGGCGGCGCTACTCGGTATTGTCGCCCAAAAAAGAAAACCGGACCGCGCCACGACCATGATGGCGGCTCGTTCAGAAATACGAGCTCGTATTGGACTAAGAGAGTTCACTGAAACGTGTTTCTGGAAACATCTGAAGAGAGAAACAGGCCGTGCAGCTGCTGAATCTGTCTTCAGATCAACAAAGGTCAGTTTAGAAGATGGTCCTCAGATTTTGAGAGACGCTAGTCATCCCGCTCGTCATTTCTGGGTTAGCTCTCCACCAATCAGATTGGTCATTGAGTCCGACTGCCCGCCTTCCGATTCAACAAGTCTAATCGGCCCAACGGAACAGACTCGAGTCACCGACCTCGCCAGACTGTCAGACGGCCGTCGATACAGAGTCCCGATCCAACACTTGTATTTGTCTAATTAATAGAGATGTACGCCACGCTCTGCCTCCACGCTCTGCCTCCACGCTCTGCCGTCACGCTCTGCCTCCACGCGCTGCCTCCACGCTGCCGCCACGCTGCTGCCGCCACGCTCTGCCGCCACGCTGCCGTCACGCTGCTGTCAGCCACGCTGCCGCCACGCGCTGCCGTCACGCTCTGCCGCCACGCTCTGTCACGTCACGCTGCTGCCGTCCACGCTGCTGCCTGTCATCACGCTCTGCCGCCACGCTCTGCCTCCACGCTCTGCCTCCACGCTCTGCCTCCACGCTCTGCCGCCACGCGCTGCCTCCACGCGCTGCCGTCACGCTCTGCCTCCACGCTCTGCCTCCACGCTCTGCCGTCACGCGCTGCCTCCACGCTCTGCCTCCACGCTCTGCCGTCACGCTCTGCCGTCACGCTCTGCCTTCACGCTCTGCCTCCACGCGCTGCCTCCACGCTCTGCCGTCACGCGCTGCCGTCACGAGCTGCCTTCACGCTCTGCCGTCACGCGCTTCCTTCACGTGCTGCCTTCACGCTCTGCCTCCACGCGCTTCCTTCACGAGCTGCCTTCACGCTCTGCCTCCACGCGCTGCCTTCACGCGCTGCCTTCACGCTCTGCCTCCACGCGCTGCCTCCACGCGCTGCCTTCACGCTCTGCCTTCACGCTCTGCCTCCACGCGCTGCCTTCACGCGCTGCCTTCACGCTCTTCCTTCACGCGCTTCCTTCACGCGCTGCCTTCACGCTCTGCCTCCACGCGCTTCCTTCACGCGCTTCCTCCACGCGCTTCCTTCACGCGCTGCCGTCACGCGCTTCCTTCACGCTCTGCCTTCACGCTCTGCCTTCACGCGCTTCCTTCACGCTCTGCCTTCACGCGCTTCCTTCACGCGCTTCCTTCACGCTCTGCCTCCACGCGCTTCCTCCACGCGCTTCCTTCACGCGCTGCCGTCACGCGCTTCCTTCACGTGCTGCCTTCACGCTCTGCCGTCACGCGCTTCCTTCACGAGCTGCCTTCACGCGCTTCCTTCACGAGCTGCCTTCACGCTCTGCCGTCACGCGCTTCCTTCACGCGCTGCCTTCACGAGCTTCCTTCACGCACTGCCGTCACGCGCTGCGGACAATCTAAATATTTTTATTAACTATCATAGAAGACTACAAAAAGGCTAATTAATACTCAAACATTTACATTTTTAGTCCCAACTTATTGGAGATTTTTGCTTAAGAATGGTTTGATTATCAAAATAAATTCAGATTTAATTTTCTCTAGCTCGTTTCAGCTTTCTTCATCTGAAATTCAGCTTTTTTGTTTCTACGTTTTAGATTTTGGAGTCAAGACCGTTAACGTCATGTCTGATAATCTTGTAAATCTACTAAACTAAATGTTCCTTGTCTTTGTGTAGACGTGAACGGAGACGAAGAGACGGAGGAGCCGCCGAAACCGGAGGTCAAAGAAGTGAAAGAGGACAACGCCTTCTACTCAAAGAAGTACGTCTTCATAAGTCTTCATTATTTAAACATTATTCATGATGTTAAAAACGAACCAATCTCTCGTTAAAGCCTACACTTAAAGAGGAAAAAGTGGCCACTATGTTGCAAGAAAACGGAAATTATTAGAGAAATCTGAAAGAAATGAACAGGATATTATGTTTTTAATCATCTCATGGCCCCAATAAACAAATAATGGAAAGAAATAGTACTTTTATTTGGAGTACGGTGTGTTTTCTGCTCTCAGGACTAAATCCTTATCAACTGTATATTTGTATAATATATTAAAGGACTTAAAACCATCACGCAGCAAGTAAATGATTTTAACATTTAGCCACGGAATAATCTACAAGGAACAAAGGATGTCTGTCGTTTTCTTTCAGGGATTTAAATATAAATATAAATATCCTCCCCAGTTCCCCGTTGGGGCGTCATCGTGTCATCATCATTTGATTTAATGTGCCGTCGGCCAATCAAGAATTGATTTGGCGCTTGATGCTTTTAACGTTTTGGCTTTTGCAGTCCCTCCAGAAAAACGTGATTATGCAATCACATAACTCAATGCATAATCAGCCAAACGGCCACATATTTATGCGGCGGGGAGTGCGGGGGCGATTTCTTCAAAGACGCCCACCCAGTGTCCACGCTGTCTGCTTGGCTGGTCCTGCGACTTATAGTCAGGTGCGACTTATATATCAAAATATATATAATGTAACATGTTTTAAATGTTATTTCATGCTGAAAACATTACCGTCTACAGCCGCGAGAGGCGCTCTAGACTTGTGAGGACTATATGCTGCTCCTCTCTCTCTCTCTCTCTCCTCCTCTCTCTCTCTCTCCCTCTCCTCTCTCTCTCTCTCCCTCTCCCTCGCTCTCTCTCTCTCTCTCTCGTCCCTCTCTCTCTCCTCTCGCTCTCTCTTGCTCCTCTCCTCTCGCTCTCCCGCTCTCTCTCGCTCTCCCGCTCCTCCTCGCTCTCCCGCTCCTCTCCTCGCTCTCCCGCTCCCTCTCTTCCCTCTCGCTCCCTCTCCCTCTCGCTTTCTCCCTCTCGCTCTCCCTCTCGCTCTCTCTCTCTCTCTCGCTCTCCCGCTCTCCCTCGCTCTCTCTCTCTCTCTCCTCTCGCTCTCCCGCTTCCTCGCTCTCTCTCTCTCTCCCTCTCCTCCTCTCTCTCTCTCTCTCTCTCCCTCTCGCTCTCTCTCTCTCTCTCTCGCTCTCCCTCTCGCTCTCTCTCTCTCTCGCTCTCCCCCTCTCTCTCTCTCGCTCGCTCTCTCTCTCTCGCTCTCTCTCCCGCTCGCTCCCGCTCCCTCTCCCTCGCTCTCTCTCTCTCTCTCTCGCTCTCTCTCTCTCTACAACTTATAGTCCAGTGCGACTTATATGTTTTTTTTCCTCTTCATGACGCATTTTTTGACTGATGCGACTTATACTCCGGAGGGACTTATAGTCCAGAAAATACGGTAGTTATATTATCGCGAGATATTGTGCAGATCTAGAATATACGAATGTTGCCTTTTGTTCTTCAGATGATTGTTTTTCCGTTAACGTGAAGTGCGTTTGTGTTTCAGGTGTAAACTGTTCTACAAGAAGGAGTCCGAGTTCAAAGAGAAAGGAGTGGGAACTCTGCACCTCAAACACACCCAGGACGGGAAAATTCAGATGATCATCCGTGCCGACACTAATCTGGGTAACCAAACGCACCAAACTACAACTTCACGTTATGAAAGGATCCCTACAGAGATAGACCTTTTAGTTTAACATGAAACAGCCCCGAAATCACCATCACCAAACCCACCAGACTCCATGTAAATAATCAGGACTTTTTAGCTGTGTGTGTGTGTGTGTGTGTGTGTGTGTGTGTGTGTGTGTGTGTGTGTGTGTGTGTGTGTGTGTGTGTGTGTGTGTGTGTGTGTGTGTGTGTGTGTGTGTGTGTGTGTGTGTGTGTGTGTGTGTGTGTACAGATGTTTCTTTGGTCCAACAGCCCCCCCTGCTGGTCAAACAGAGAAACTGCTGAGACCCAACTATGCATTCACAACTTTTACTTTTCCACAAAAATGACTCAAACGGATTCATGGATTATCTAAATAATAGACATTTATAGTACAACAGTTGACAACTCTTTGAATCATCTTTGCAGCTCTAATTAACAGTATTAGTCTTAAATGTAATACTCCAAAAACTGAGGCCTTTGGAAAGTATTAGGTTTCAACATTTGTTCTTTCGTAGGATTAAATGAATGCTGTAACATTATGTATAAATATTATCTGTGGGTTTAAACTTACAGCTCTAAATGAGCTCTAAAAAACAAACCCTTCACAACAATGTTTTATTGAATTCAGGTAACGTTACCTAGTAAATACTTCTCTTCTTTTCTTCACTTATAATCCACACTGATGTTCTATTATACGGCCGTGAAGTTGGTAATACATTCCATGGGGTATTAAAAAGATCTCGTCCCACGCCATCAGCTCGCTGGAACCTGGATGGAGGAGAGACTAAATAAAGTACCTGTTGGGAGGTGCCAGGGACTTTTTATCAGAATGGGAAACCAAAAAAGTCTATTGGCTAAATCACATGGTATCGGATCAGTGCGTACTTCTACTGATACCAGTGTTTTCGGCAGCATCGGAGGCTTTACCAATACTGGTGTCTGCTGTGGAACATGTCTAGTTTACCTGTCGCCGTTTCTTTGTGTGTTCCAGGAAACATCCTGCTGAACATCATGCTGCAGGCGTCCATGCCGTGCTCCCGCGTCGGGAAGAACAACGTGATGGTGGTGTGCGTCCCCAACCCGCCCGTCGACGACAAAGACCCCGGCAGCCCCGTCCCGCTGCTCATCCGGGTCAAAACCACCGAGGACGCCGACGAGCTGCACAAAACCCTGGAGGAGAAGAAAGGCTGAAACACCACCCCCACACACACACACACACACACACACACACACACAGCGGACTTCACCTGGTCATCCTTCCAGACTCATCCCCCCTGTCATCACGCCGATTTTATACACACACACGCAAACACACATGCAGACACACGCAGACAGACGCAGACACATACAGACGCAAACACACACGCAGACAGACGCAGACACACGCAGACAGACGCAGACACATACACACACGCAGACAGACGCAGACACATACACACACGCAGACAGACGCAGACACATACAGACGCAAACACACACGCAGACAGACGCAAACACGCAGACACATAGACAGACGCACACAGACAGACGTAGACACAGACGCAAACACACGCAGACGCAAACACAGACAGACGCAAACACACAGACACATAGACGCATACACACAGACGCAAACACACACGCAGACAGACGCAAACACACACGCAGACGCAAACACACAGACAGACGCAAACACGACACGACAGACGCACACACACACGCAGACAGACGCAGACACATACAGACGCAAACACACACGCAGACAGACGCAAACACGCAGACACATAGACGCAAACACATAGACGCAAACACGCAGACGGACACATAGACGCAAACACATAGACGCAGACGCACACAGACGCAAACACGCAGACGCACACAGACAGACGCACACAGACAGACGCACACAGACAGACGCAAACACACAGACATGCAGACACACTAGGGCTGCACGATATGAGGATAATATTAGGGGTGTCAATCACAAGTTTAATTTTTTGGACGATGCACGATACGATCTAGATTAAAGTCGGGGTCCTGCGACCGATATGAGACGATATCATTTAACAAAAGAGGCTAAAATAGGATTTGACATTTTTATTACTGAGCTCTCTTCCACACATTTAGATTAAAAACAAACTACTCTTTTTAATAAAAGACTAAATATGAAGGGGGAATCTAAAATAAAAAGCCACCTTACAGAGTCTATGTATTGATATTTTGACATTGGATCGTTGATCCTGATGTCCCGATATCGATGTATTATGTATTAACGATGTATGGATATTAAAGAGTTCTCAGTTCTGCTGCTTTCAGTATTCTGCTAAAATACAACAAACTGCTCGTTGGATTGAAAACAAATGAAAGGAAATCATTCTTCATCATCCTTTTATTCAACACATGGAACATTGATTTGAACATAAAAGGCAGCACTAAAAAAAAGTAAGTTATATTTTTATATTTAAGTGCAGTTTTCTGCTGATATCTTTCAACAAACACAGAAAGTCAGAGTGTTTTCCTCGATGTGTTTATTGCGCCGGTTGATATTGTGTTAACAAAAACGATATTGTGCAGCCCTAACACACACACACACAGATATACACACAGTCACATACACACAGTACTTAAAGTCGTCCTTGTAATCCACCTTTCTCTCCCGCAATAAATTGGTCGTCATACTGTGAAATATTTAGACTTTGAATCCCAAACATCAGAAGCAGGTTGTCTACATTCCTCCCGGTCCAGCATCAGCTACAGCTGCTGCAGCTACAGCTGCTGCAGCTACAGCTGCTGACAGCAGCATCTGCTACAGCTGCTGCAGCTACAGCTGCTGCTGTCAGCAGCTGTAGCTGCTGACAGCAGCATCAGCTACAGCAGCATCAGCTACAGCTGCTGCCAGCAGCATCAGCTACAGCTGCTACAGCTGCTGCAGCTGCTGCAGCTACAGCTGCTGACAGCAGCATCAGCTACAGCTGCTGCAGCTACAGCTGCTGCAGCTACAGCTGCTGACAGCAGCATCAGCTGCTGACAGCAGCATCAGCTACAGCTGCTGACAGCAGCATCAGCTACAGCTGCTGACAGCTGCTACAGCTGCATCAGCTACAGCTGCTGCTGCAGCTACAGCTGCTGACAGCAGCATCAGCTGCAGCCAGCTGCTGACAGCAGCATCTGCTACAGCTGCTGCAGCTACAGCTGCTGACAGCAGCATCAGCTACAGCTGCTACAGCTGCTGACAGCAGCATCAGCTACAGCTGCTGCAGCTGCTGCAGCTACAGCTGCTGACAGCAGCATCTGCTACAGCTGCTGCAGCTACAGCTGCTGACAGCAGCATCAGCTACAGCTGCTGCAGCTACAGCTGCTGACAGCAGCATCTGCTACAGCTGCATCAGCTACAGCTGCAGCAGCATCAGCTACAGCTACAGCTACAGCTGCTGACAGCAGCATCAGCTACAGCTGCAGCAGCATCAGCTACAGCTACAGCTGCTGACAGCAGCATCAGCTACAGCTGCTGCAGCAGCAGAAACACGACCACGATCTGATCAGCCGGGCGTTTTAATTTGGTCGTTGAGTGGCTGACAGTGTGACTCCAGACAAATTATTACTGTACTTTACCACTGAGTTTTCTTTTTTGGGACGGAAAATAACCTCCCAGATTTAAAAAAAAAAAAAAAAAAAGTCCAGTCGATTTGGTTTTACAAATTAATTCCTCGCAGTAACCGTTAATTTCTTTTAATGAACGTGTCAGATTTAGTGCGTCTGAGTGTCTTTCTGCTCTGGAAACTATTTATTGTGTCGGCAGGATTTGTACTCTCTCACTGATTGAACCTCGTGTGAATGTCCCCCGCCCCCCCGAAGAGAAGGGAAGAGTGAGTCAGACGCGTTCTTTTTAATTTTCTGTAAGCATGGACTCTGTTTGTTGTTTTTTTTCCAAGTGTCCTTTGTGTGGCCTTTCGGCTCGGCCTTCGAAACGAGGCACGCTGTCATCGTCTGACAACATTTGTAAAGACGTTATCGAGGAATAAAAGGAAACTTACAACAAACAGTCTGCTGCTTCATCATTTCCTGGGTTTTTATTTAGACTTTCAGCTCCTTAAAGATGAAAAGGATCCTTTACTGCAGTACAAGTACTAATACCAGACTGTAATAATACTCTGTTACGAGTTAAAGTCCTGCAGTGAAAATGTTCCTTCAGTAAAAGTGTGATAGTATCATCAGGGAAATATAGTTAAAGTATTAAAAGTAAAGAAGAATCCTCACGTTTTAGAAAGAGGAAACTATCCAAACAGTGTGTTTAATGGTCTAATCATGTCAGTAATCTTAATGTGTAAAGTAACTAGTAACTAAAGCTGGAACAGATGAATGTAGCGGAGTAACTAAAGTAACTAGTAACTAAAGCTGGAACAGATGAATGTAGTGGAGTAACTAAAGTAACTAGTAACTAAAGCTGGAACAGATGAATGTAGTGGAGTAACTAAAGTAACTAGTAACTAAAGCTGGAACAGATGAATGTAGAGGAGGAACTAAAGTAACTAGTAACTAAAGTAACTAGTAACTAAAGCTGGAACAGATGAATGTAGCGGAGTAACTAAAGTAACTAGTAACTAAAGCTGGAACAGATGAATGGAGCGGAGTAACTAAAGTAACTAGTAACTAAAGCTGGAACAGATGAATGGAGCGGAGTAACTAAAGTAACTAGTAACTAAAGCTGGAACAGATGAATGTAGCGGAGGAACTAAAGTAACTAGTAACTAAAGCTGGAACAGATGAATGTAGCGGAGTAACTAAAGTAACTAGTAACTAAAGCTGGAACAGATGAATGTAGCGGAGTAACTAAAGTAACTAGTAACTAAAGCTGGAACAGATGAATGTAGTGGAGTAACTAAAGTAACTAGTAACTAAAGCTGGAACAGATGAATGTAGCGGAGTAACTAAAGTAACTAGTAACTAAAGCTGGAACAGATGAATGTAGCGGAGTAACTAAAGTAACTAGTAACTAAAGCTGGAACAGATGAATGTAGCGGAGTAACTAAAGTAACTAGTAACTAAAGCTGGAACAGATGAATGTAGCGGAGTAACTAAAGTAACTAGTAACTAAAGCTGAAACAGGTGAATGTAGTGGAGTAACTAAAGTAACTAGTAACTAAAGCTGGAACAGATGAATGTAGTGGAGTAACTAAAGTAACTAGTAACTAAAGCTGGAACAGATGAATGTAGCGGAGTAACTCAAAGTAACTAGTAACTAAAGTAACTAGTAACTAAAGCTGGAACAGATGAATGTAGCGGAGTAACTAAAGTAACTAGTAACTAAAGCTGGAACAGATGAATGGAGCGGAGTAACTAAAGTAACTAGTAACTAAAGCTGGAACAGATGAATGTAGCGGAGTAACTAAAGTAACTAGTAACTAAAGTAACTACAGCTGGAACAGATGAATGGAGCGGAGTAACTAAAGTAACTAGTAACTAAAGCTGGAACAGATGAATGTAGTGGAGTAACTAAAGTAACTAGTAACTAAAGCTGGAACAGATGAATGTAGCGGAGTAACTAAAGTAACTAGTAACTAAAGCTGGAACAGATGAATGTAGCGGAGTAACTAAAGTAACTAGTAACCAAAGCTGAACAGATGAATGTAGCGGAGTAACTAAAGTAACTAGTAACTAAAGCTGGAACAGATGAATGTAGTGGAATAACTGAAGTAACTAGTAACTAAAGCTGGAACAGATGAATGTAGCGAAGTAACTAGTAACTAAAGTAACTAGTAACTAAAGCTGGAACAGATGAATGTAGCGAAGTAACTGAAGTAACTAAAGTAACTAGTAACTAAAGCTGGAACAGATGAATGGAGCGGAGTAACTAAAGTAACTAGTAACTAAAGTAACTAGTAACTAAAGCTGGAACAGATGAATGTAGCGGAGTAACTAAAGTAACTAGTAACTAAAGCTGAACAGATGAATGGAATAGATCTAAAGTAACTAGTAACTAAAGCTGGAACAGATGAATGTAGCGGAGTAACTGAAGTACAATATTTCAGAGAGAGATGACGTATGTGATGACGACAGGATGTAGTTTTGTCACAGAGCTCTTGCAGAAACATGAACCTTGGTTCGGACCTTTTAGAAAAGAAGCCTGTAAGAGGTTCAAAAAATACTTGCCGTTTCCGACCTGTCGAGCGCCAGTGTGACGTCCCGGGAGCGCCATAACTGTTTCTACTCGCGCGTGGTGGTCGGGACACTAGTCGCGGTCTTCTCCTGAACAGAGGTGGCGCTAATGAGGAAAGGCTACAGACTTTGCTTTTTCTACGGACGAGAAGAAGGAGAAAAAGGTAAACAACGGTGAAGAGAGGCACTTTGAATACTTACAGAATGTCTGCACGACGATTCAATGACCTACTTGGTCGGATCAAGCCTTTCATTCGCCATTAAAGAACTCCTCTTAAAGGAGCACTATGAGCTCCTGCATGGTCACTTCTGTTGACGTTCCAAGTATATTCCAAACAAAACAGAGCAAGCTCGCCCCTCCCCCACATGTTTCCGTAACTGTCATGACTGACTGACTGTCACTAACCTCCACCCCCTCCCCCAACCATCTTGTTTGTGATTGGCTGGAACGTGGTTTGTTGTATTTTGGTGCACAGCCTGTGCCTCTAGTGTTTGTTTGACGTTTACGACCCCTGTGTTGTCTCCCGAGCCCGGGCTTTTTCAGGGTGTGTTCAGGGGGCAGGCAGCTAGTGGATCAAGGAGAGATGACTACCATTTGAGACAATGAAATGACGCTGAAACCATGCAGGAACTCATAGTACACCTTTAACCCAGTACGTTTACAAGAGAGACTTGCAGTCACCGAGTCCTGGCATCCAGTACCTGGCGCGCCGGCGAGGTCTACGTCATTTTGACGTCACATTGTTGTGCGACAGGTCGGGTGCGGCGACTGTAAAGAGGACTTAATTGTCTTCAACTGTCACGTAGAAATAAGAAAGAAAAACCCCCACACGTGTCAGATTTATTTGGTAATGTGTATTTCAATAAATAAAACACAGTAAAATGTACAGTTTTGGAAACTAAGCAACAGAAGTCTGATGACAACATGCACAGTAACTGTGTCTGTGTAACAAACGCCATGATGAGCGTTAAAACAACTAAAAAGGTTTTAACCGTCATGTTCTCAGGTTCAAATTTGACCCGTTTTCAAAGTTTCTACGTCAGAAATACGTAGCCTGGAAAAACCCTGACGAACTTCTGCTCTGCAGGTCAGTCTGGCCAAGAGCCCATTTCCAATGTTTCCCAATCGATGCACCAATCACAACCGTTGAGGCGGGCTTTACGCCAATCACAACCGTTGGGGCGGGCTTAACGCCAATCACAACTGTTGGGGCGGGCTTTACACCAATCACAACCGTTGGGGCGGGCTTTACGCCAATCACAACCGTTGAGGAGGGCTTTACACCAATCACAACCGTTGAGGCGGGCTTAACGCCAATCACAACCGTTGAAGGCGGGCTTTCACAATTTCTGGGTTTTTTTAATCGAAAATTAGGTATAATTTAATATGAATGAGGGTTATTGACAATGAATTCCATAAATAAGTGTTAAAATGGTAGTCATTATTTGGAATGAAGTTGGCTTAGAAGATGTAACACAGAATCGGGGGATATTTATACTTTGTGCTTTAAGAACAGGCAAAAGAGACAGAGGACCGACCACGCACTTCTCGTCCTCCCGGGGCCAAAACACAACAATCAACTCTTTTTCTGACATTTTTGTCCCTTTTTTCAACACTTTTTGTCACGTTTTTGGCGCTTTTTTGTCGTTGCCGTTTTACACTTCTTTTCATTACCATGTATGAACACCACTAACACCAACTTATTACTAGTTTTACACTTATTTTTGGAATCCATGGTCAATAAACCTAATTTATAGGAAAGTATACCTAATCTTTGAGATAAAAAAGCAGAAATGATGAGCTATTTAGACTAATATTAAAGCAAGGATAATCACAGAAGGGTATATGTCAACGTTCAGTTGGGATACCGTTTTCAAAACGTTTACATTTTTTTTTCCAAATGCTAAAAAAAAAGTCACAAAACAGCCCAAATTCAATGAAAGTAGAGATCCGATCTATTGTCGTACTTGCGAAGCGCGTTGTATGGAATCATCCATCCGTGTTATATTTTGGGGTAATTACAATTAATTCGTTATAAAGAAACCCATATTTCTGATATAGACATTTAGAAAATGGGTCAACACAATGGTCGTTTTTGCTCGTCAAAGCCGATCGATCAGCGTGGATACATTCAGCCGGACAAACTAGAAAACTACGTAGTCGATAACACTGGAGAGAGAGGAGTGCCCTGTGGAATATTACACAGAAAAAACAACAGTTTGATCGAGGATGGCTTCGACTCGATCACAGATAATAGAGCTCAACAGTGCAGTTCCTGGAGTTTGTTTTCTTTACATTACACGTCTTTTAGCGGACGCTTTTACCCAAATTAGACTTACAATTGCTATACATGTCGGAGGTTGCACACCTCTGGAGCAACTAGGGGTTAAGGCTGCGTCTCATTTCTCTGTCTTACCCCTTCCCCTTAGTTTTCCGCGTTCACGTGAGAGTAAGGGCTGTCCCAATTAGAGCTGGGCAATATATAGATATTATATCGATATCGTGATATGAGGCTAGATATCGTCTTAGATTTTGGATATCTTAATATCGTGATATGACATAAGTGTCCTGGTTTTAAAGGCTGCGTTACAGTAAAGTGATGTCATTGTCTGAACTTACCGTAGCTGTTCTATTATTTACCTTTACCCACTTAGTCATTATATCCACATTACTGATGATTATTGATCAAAAATATCATTGTCTAAATATTTTGTGAAAGCACCAATAGTCAACACTATAATATCGCTATGCGTATCGATATCGAGGTATTTGGTCAAAAAACATCGTGATATTTGATTTTTTCCATATCGCCCAGCTCTAGTCCCAATACTCATTTTGATCGAGGGGTAGGGCTATGGTAAGGGCTAGATACCCCTTAAAACCAAGCAAGGACGCGAGCTTACTTGAAAGCAAGGGGTATCCAGATACATTACAAGGAAAAATTACGACGGTCTTGTTTTTGTGCTCTACACATATATATGTACATATATATGTACATATATATTTCCAATCATGTTCTTAATTGAAACGCTTTTAAAAATCGCTAGTTTGCTATGCTATTGCTTGATTTCTTCGATTTGTTGCAGACAATCACAAAAAAAACTAAATCACTAAAACCCATGCAATCGACATACACACAGTTGATGACGTAACCTGCTACCAAGTGGCGTCTCATTTCATAGGGGGTATGTTTGCACCCTTACCCCTTACCACTCGGCTTCGAGGGACAAGGGCTAGGGGTAAACTAAGGGGTAAACTAAGGGGTAAGACAGAGAGATGAGATTCAGCCTCAGTGTCTTGCCTCAGGGACACATTGGTTGATGTATCAAACCCAGGTCTCCCACACCAAAGGCATGTGTCATATCCACTGCGCCATCACCACCCTCCTTTTCTCTCCATGAAGGACTTTAATTATCCAAGAGTGTATGGCTGCAGCCTGGAGACCTCCCGCCTCATGCCTGGGCGTGTCCAACGGTAAATTCAGATGTTCAGAAAACGAAATCGTGAAAAAACGGAATAAATCCCGCACATATAAACACAAAACTGCTTTGCTAGCTCCATTGTGTTGTAACTAAGACATCTGCTGAAAAAAATAATGTTATTCATTAGCACGATTGCCGTACTGTTTAGTTCAAAAACATCCAAAACACCAAAGTACGAAGACATAGCGGACCAGACGCCAGCTTTTATTTTGAAAAGTCGAAGCTCCGGGAGGGCATGAGACGGGAGGTCTCCAGGCTGCAGCCATACCCGACTCTAACTATTAATTTAGGTTCACAAAACCCTGGAAATCAACACAGTTTTTAGGCAAAAACATGTTTTTTTTCATGACCAAATGGAGAAGTACTACATTACCCACAATCCTAAGCGCAACAGCGACGTCTCTGATTGTTGGAACCTGCTGTTACCACGAAAGAGCTTCTACACAGTCATGTACTGTACCTTTGGCCTGTTTTGCCGTTTTCAAAATGTTCTTTTGCGCCGAAATCAAATGTTTTAAGGTCCCGATTCATCTCGTAGCTGGTTGGTTTAATGAAAGAGATACGACAGAGATATTAAACATCTCTGGAACCAGAGCTGGCCGGTCACTGTTGAGCTCTAGAACTTAACAACAACAACTGTTCCCGTGATCAGATTCTCCGTTACATCACGGAAACATGAGACCGTTTCAATATGGAGATCTTAGAGTCTAATCCTCCGTCTGACTACTTTAGGACATTCTGTATAAACTAAAGGAATGTGTGGTGAGATAATACATTTCATCAGAAATAAAGCTGTTTTTCCCTCGGTTCAAACATTTAAAACATGAACTTACAATCATTTGTATTTAAGAGATATAAATCTACAAATACTGACGAGATCAGAATCTTTAAGAATTATTAACAGGAACTGAACTGATTTAGAGTATCTCTCTGCAAGGGGGGGTGTGTGTGTGTGTGTGTGTGTGTGTGTGTTTTTGTCTGAAAGTGTGTCTCTGCGTGTGAGTGTCTGTGTGTGTGTGTGAGAGTGTGTGTCTCTGCGTGTGTGTGTTTGTGTCTGTGTGTGTTTCTGTGTGTCTCTGCGTGTGTGTGTGTGTGTGTTTGTGTCTCTCTGAAAGTGTGTGTGTGTGTGTGTGCGTCTTTGTGTGTGTTTGAATGTGTGTGTGTGAGAGTGTGTGTCTCTACGTGTGAGTGTGTGTGTTTGTGTTTCTATGTGTGTGTGTGTGTGTGTGTGTGTGCTTTGTGTGTGTTTGAATGTGTGTGTGTGAGAGTGTGCTATGCGTGAGTGTGTGTGTGTTTGTGTTTCTAGTGTGTGTGTGTGTGTGTGTGTGTCTTTGTGTGTGTTTGAATGTGTGTGTGTGTGAGAGTGTGTGTCTCTGCGTGTGTGTGTTTGTGTCTCTCTGAAAGTGTGTGTTTCTGCGTGTGTGTGTGTCTGTCTGTGTCTGTGTGTGTGTGTGTGTGTGTGTGTGTCTGTGTGTGTGTGTGTGTTGAGTTTCTCAATCTAAATAATCAACCTGGTAAATCAGTGGCCATATTCAGCCCTAAGGAATAAGGAATAATAGGATAAGGGAAGTTTTTTTAGTTTCAGCTCCGATAATGTTGACTGATTTCAGTGTTTCTGTTCCGACGCTCTGATGCCTCCGTAGATACAACAATAACAATAACAATAATATAATAACTGATCTTTGGAAGCCTGAGCTGGTCGTTTATAATGTTTAACACGTTTGTTTAATTGAACACAAAGTGAAAGAAGAAACATTTAACAGTTACACACACAGTCGGGTTTAAGGCTTCAGGAGAACAGACGGAGAAAAACTTCAATATCTGGAGCCAATCAGGACGCTCCCTTTCATCAACAAATGGAAAACACATCTGGAGCCAATCAGGACGCTTCCTCTACGTTTCCCTTTTTAAATCATCTTCGCTGGAGTTTTTCAAGTCACTTCCAGTTTGTCAGTTGCAGTTTTTTGTGATTCTTTTTTTAAATATTGGTGATGAAAAGTTGCCTGTTAGACTTAGAAAAGTCTGTAGAACGGACTAATATACTGTGTTAATACCTTGTGTGTGTGTGTGTGTGTGTGTGTGTGTGTGTGTGTCTGTGTGTGTGTGTCTGTTTCTCTGTGTGTGTGTGTGTGTGTGTGTCTCTGTGTGTGTTTCTCTGTGTCTCTGTTTCTCTGTGTGTGTGTGTGTGTCTGTATCTGTGTGTCTGTGTGTGTGTGTGTGTGTGTGTCTGTTTCTCTGTGTATCTGTCTGTGTGTGTCTGTGTGTGTGTCTGTTTCTCTGTGTGTGTGTGTGTGTGTGTGTCTGTTTCTCTGTGTGTGTGTCTGTGTGTGTGTGTGTGTGTGTGTGTGTGTGTGTGTGTGTGTCTGTGTGTCTCTGTGTGTGTGTGTGTGTGTGTGTGTGTGTGTGTCTGTCTGTTTCTCTGTGTGTGTGTGTGTGTCTGTCTGTTTCTCTGTGTGTGTGTGTGTGTGTGTGTGTGTGTGTCTGTTTCTCTGTGTGTCTGTTTCAAGATTTAGTGTAAATTAACAGAAATGGTTCTGGTCATTTTCTGCCAGGAAATTATCCGTTTTCCTCCAGATTTTATTACTTCCAGTTTACAGTTGTTTTTATCAACACAGCGGATTTACTCGATGTTCTCAAAAAACATCTGAATCAGAAACACACTTATCTCCTCGGGTCCAATCGGACCCATTTTCAAAATGTTTCTATATCAGAAATTAGGGTTTCCTTCAACCAAATTGTCCAAAAACATAACGTGGATGGTTCCTTTATGTAAAATAAAGGATCAGTTCACTACGTTCATTGAATCTCGGGGTTTTAGTCAATTGTACGGCATTTCAAAGCTTCAAAATCATTGGGAAAAAGTGACAAAAGTGTCGAAAAAAGACGACCAAAACATTGAAACTGACCAGAAAAACAAAAAGCTGCACGTTGGTCGACGGCCAGACGACACCAGGGTTAAACAATATCTAGATTTAACACTTGTTTTTCCAATTTTTGTCACATTTTCCTGATGTTTTTAATCACTTTTTCACATTTTTTAGGTCACGTTTTCCCGATGTTTTTGTCGGGTTTTTTCTGCATTTTTTTATTTATTTAATTGTTGATGTTTTTGAAGCTTTTCCAGACATTGATTGTCACTTGTTTCAATGCTATAATATTTAATAAAACACCCAAATCCAATCAAAGTGGTGAATGATCATTTATTTTACTTTTTGTTTTGTTTAAAGATTATTTTTTGGAGCTTTTCCCTTTATTAGAAAGTGGATAGATATGAAAGAGGGGGAGAGAGATGGGGGACGACACGCAGCAAAGGGCAGCAGGTCGGATTTGAACCCCGCGCCGCTGCAGGACTCAGCCAACACAGGGCGAACGCTCTCGCTGGGTGAGCTAGAGGCCGCCCCAGAAACCCAAATTTCTGATATAAACACGTTTTGAAAATGTCCCGAGGACAATATAGATATGGTTTAAATATCTGCATGGGCATAAGAACGCCGCCGCGGCTGTTGGTTGCATTAGTCATCGTTTTCCATTTTTCGAGGTCTATTTTCGTAACACTCCTGTTGTTCTCGGGTCAAATCTGAGCCGTTTTACAAAACCTTTCTATATCAGAAGTACGACAAAAGAATCGACAAAAACATTTTTTTTTTTAACACTGAAAAAAGTGACCAAAAAAACATCCAAAAAACGTCCCCAAAAGGTGCAAAAGCTTGTTAAAAAAGTGACCAAAAAATGGAAAAAGTGAGAGAAAAAAACATTGGAAAAATCGACAAAAAATGACCAAAACAAAGTGACAAAAATATTAGAAAAAGAGTGACAAAATAAATTTGAATATAATCTACAAAAAACGTTGAAAAGTGTAGAAAACGAACGACAAAATGTTGAAATTTCGACCCAAAAAACCCAAAGTTGCAGGTCGACGGGAACACGATGGTTAATTATATCATTTAATTCCATGTAATCGTTATATATGTGTGTTTATCTATTATTTATTATTTTAAGTCCAATATAAGGTGGAAAATGTGTTGGAATTTAATAATAAATAAGAAAATATTTCAAGAGTAAAGTCCAAATTTTATTTTTAATTATTTTAGCGCAATAAATTAACTCATTTATTTAAATATATGTTAATTTTTTTATTATTTAAATAGTTAGAACTGTCACATTCAATATACTTGTTGCTGTGAACTCAAAACGTCACCTTCACTCCCTCCCTATTTGACAATTAATTAGTTAATTAAGCAAAAAGAAATGAATTATGCTGCTGAATATATAAACAAAGTAAAAGTACCAAATAGCTGCTGGTTACAGGTTCTCAGGTGTGCTTCTTAGTGTTATTTCAGCACTTTTGGGACATTTTTCTGGCAGAATAACCGACATAAAGTCAAAGTCGGGATGAACATTAGTTGTTTTTTCATATTTTTTAGCTTTCAGAGACCAATTGAGAGAAATATCTGTCAATTAATCGATGAACATGAGTGTTAATTAAGCAACTGGTCGTGTTGTAAACGTGTCGTAATAAAGATGAGATGATTGGACTCCGCTGGTTATAGGACTGAAGCCGTCTACAAAACACTTTAAATGACTCAGACTCCCAGAATCCCTCTGGCCTCCCATTGTCGTAGAGATATATATATATATATAAAAACAAAAAGGAAAAGCCACGGCGAGTGGAACAGAAACAGACTGTGTGGTTAAAAGCAGAACCTTTAGTCGAGGCGTCTCAGTGAGTAAAGCAGCAGGATATTTACACGAAAACACACATTCCTCACTTCCTGGTCAGAGTTCAGCCAATACCTTTTCACGCTGAGGTCACGTGTCCGCAGAGACGACCTCGGACGCAGCAGGAACTGAAAAGAAGAAGAAGAGGCACTTCCTGAATGGCTGGTTGGTTTGTTTGTCGTCGTGTCCTCTGACTCGTCTCGGGGGGGACAGGACAGATGTTTGGTTGTTGGTGGCTCAGTGTGGACACCGGTTGGTCGTCACTGTGGCCCCAGCGTGGACACCAGGTGGTCGTCGCTGTGGCCCCAACGTGGATACCAGGTGGTCGTCGCTGTGGCCTCAGCGTGGACACCGGTTGGTCGTCGCTGTGGCCTCAGCGTGGACACCATGACGCTGTGGGCCAGAGTCAGGTCGCTGTGGCCCCAGCGTGGACACCGGTTGGTCGTCGCTGTGGCCACCCAGCGTGGACACCAGCTGGTCGTCGCTGTGGCTCAGCGTGGACACAGATGAGTCATCGCAGGCCCTCAGCGTGGACACCAGTTGGTCGTCGCTGTGGCCCCAGCGT
>NC_135871.1:31698969-31711469 GCF_031162955.1 Sander vitreus
AAATCTGACCGGTAGATTGAGAGCTTTGCCTTCTGGCTCAGCTCTCTTTTCATCACAACGGTGCGATAAATTGAATGTAATACCGCCCCCTGCTGTGCCGATTCTCCGACCAATCTCCCGCTCCATTGTCCCCTCACTCGCGAACAAGACCCCAAGGTACTTGAACTCCTTCACTTGGGGTAAGGACTCATTCCCTACCTGGAGCAGGAGGAAGCATTTTCACTTTTATTTAAAAATGTAGCTTTAAGGCTCTTCACCTTCCTTTGACACTGCAGCCACGTTCTCCTGTGTCCCCATTCTTCCATTTCGTTTGCTATTTTTTCAAAAACGGAGCGGTTACGGTATGATCCTTCTAGTTTTGATTGAATTGAAGTATCTCCCCATACACTAATTAGGTCTTTCTGGTTTTTCTTGACTGGCCGCAGACAAACAAGGAAGTGAAGCCGACGAATGGGAAGTTTCGAGATCTAAAGGTTACTTTCCACCACTGTATGCAGTGCTGGAAGAAGTATTCAGATCCTTTACTGCAGTAAAAGTACTAATACCAGACTGTAAAAACTCTCTCTTACAAGTTAAAGTACTGCAGTGAAAATGTTCCTTCAGTAAAAGTGTGATAGTATCATCAGGGAAATATAGTTAAAGTATTAAAAGTAAAGAAGAATCCTCACGTTTTAGAAAGAGGAAACTATCCAAACAGTCTAACCCCTCCCTCTCCCTCCAGTGACTTGCTCCATCACTGTTCTCCATTCTGTAGGGTTAGTCAGGTTTTTAATGTTACCGTCTGTGTCTCGGGCTGACTCCCACCGGAGCATTATTGTGACAAATGTCGATGTAGATTGACGTAAAAGGCTTGGTTGTTCACACTGCGGCCGCATTGAAAACAGTCAGACCTGGGTCTGATTCAGGACCACATATGGAAGGGGTCTAAATCTGATTTGAGAAAATCAGATCTGGGCAAGATTTGAGTGTTCACACTACTTCTGAAGTCTGATCTGGTCAATGGACCCCAGAAAAATCAGATTTGGGCCACTTTTGCCTGCAGTCTGAACGTAGCCACTGTTACATTAGTTACACTAAGCAGCAGTGAAAATGATTTTTAAAAAAGGAAACAAAATAGTAAGGATGCACCGATATGAAAACGTTAGCCGATAGGATACCGATATTAACATTGCTGATGTCGATATAATCTGTATAAAACAAGTTTCTATGATAATCATATTTTGTACATACTGAAAATCACTGCATTTAAAAAATGTAATGTGTCAGGGTCGTAGTTTTCAGTTGTAGTTTTTCCTGTTTTATTGCATTAATTCATACCCTGTTTCCTTGTTGTTTACCGTCTCATGTGTTTCTGTATTCTCTGCCATGTGTGTATGTTTTATGCTCGTCTGTACTCTCTGGGTACGTCCCATAACCCTTAAATTGCATCCCTGACTCCTCCACTTGCCTCCCTTCCTCGAGGAGGCACGGGTAAACCATTGTGTCATTGTGAGCACGTTAGCATGCCGGCGTTAGCGTTTAGCTCCCAGCAGCGTCTCACCCGGTTGTCGTAGACCTTCTTCAGCGCCTCGTAGCGGATCGAGCCCTGGAAGATGACACCCTGGAAGGTGTTGCTCTTGTCGCTCGCCACCAGCTCCACACATACCATCTCCCCCTCGCCCACCGTCATGTCACTGAACACCTACACACACAATTACACAACAAGATTATTTTACTTTACCTGCAAAGATCTGCATTCATTCTTTCACCCAATAGCCTCAAAGTTCTCAGAAACACAACCTTTGGGAGTGCCAAAATCCCAAAATCCTAGGGGTGTCACGGTTTCAATTTCAAAAAATCTCTCTCCCACTCCGCCTATTGGCGCAAGTCCAAAGAAACAACGTAGCATGCAGCTAAAGACACAGGGCAACGTTAGCTCTGCGACTGGTAGCATGCAACTAAAGACACAGGGTAATGTTAGCTTAGCAGCTGGTAGCATGCAGCTAAAGACACAGGGGAACGTTAGCTCTGCGACTGGTAGCATGCAGCTAAAGACACAGGGCAACGTTAGCTCTGCGGCTGGTAGCATGCAGCTAAAGACACAGAGTAACGTTAGCTTAGCAGCTGGTAGCATGCAGCTAAAGACACAGGGTAACATTAGCTTACCGGTTAGTAGCATGCAGCTAAAGACACAGGGTAACGGTAGCTTAGCGGCTGGTAGCATGCAGCTAAGCTTAGCGGCTAGTAGCATGCAGCTAAAGACACAGGGTAACGATAGCTTAGCGGCTGGTAGCATGCAGCTAAAGACACAGGGTAACGGTAGCTTAGCGGCTGGTAGCATGCAGCTAAAGACACAGGGTAACGTTAGCTTAGTGTACAAATAACAAGGTCACATGAGACACAGCCATCTTCTAACCGTATACATTCTGGGAACTATATTCTCAGAAAGTCTTGCTGCAAAGCAAATCACTCCGCCCAAGTAGCAGAAGTAGCAGAGCTTCACCTTCTGAGAATATAGTTCCCAGTATGTATAAGGTTAGAAGACGGCTGTGTGTCATGTGACTATACAAATCACAACATGTAAATAGGAACATGTTGGCGTTATTTTGTCACTTATTCGGAGCAGTAGGCTAGATGGAGCCAGTTACCTCCAGGATCTGTGCTAAGCTAGGCTAGATGGAGCCAGTTACCTCCAGGATCTGTGCTAAGCTAGACTAGATGGAGCCAGTTACCTCCAGGATCTGTGCTAAGCTAGACTAGATGGAGCCAGTTACCTGCAGGTTCTGTGCTAAGCTAGGCTAGATGGAGCCGGTTACCTCCAGGATCTGTGCTAAGCTAGGCTAGATGGAGCCGGTTACCTCCAGGATCTGTGCTAAGCTAGGCTAGATGGAGCCAGTTACCTGCAGGTTCTGTGCTAGGCTAAGCTACCGGTGGAACCGTCAGACAGCGTTACAACACGCACGGACACGAGAAGGGTATGTATCGACTTGTCTTACTCTGGGGGATACGGTGAATAAGCTAAAGTCCCAATAAGTCGGCGTGTTCCTTTAAGATAATGGAGTTAAGATAATGTAATGTGGTTTATTTCACACACCGAGTGTCAGGCTTTGTTCCTCTACTTCCTCTCTCTGTGTGTTTGTCGCGTATTTGAATTTTTTTGTCACTTTTGTCGCCCTAGTGTTGCCTTCCTACTTTCTACTGTGTTTTTGTTACTATTTTCGTCCTATTCTTGCCTTATTTCCGTCTTTCTCCAAGTTTTTTCGCCTTTTTCCATCATCATCTAAATGTTTTCCAGGTACAAGGCTATTGTTTAGTAAATCTATCGCTGTATTCTTCCTCTTTATAGAGACCTTTTTTTTCTACCAAAAATTATTCGCGCTGGTTAGGGGGTACATGGCTTAAAAACACTGTTCAAACGGGGGAACATTATTGAAAAACGTTTGAGAACCACTGCTATAGATGGAAAAACGCCATTAGTGCTTTATGGCCAGGTTACCTCCTCGAAGTTGTCGATCATGAAGAAGATGTTGGGGTAGCTCATCTTGGACTCCTCTCCTTTGCTGTCCATGGCGTGTTTGCTGGGAGACGCAAACACTTCCTGTGAAAACATCCCAGACCGAGTGGATGAAGAAGATCATTACAGCCCAACAAAGCACAACAAAACAAAACTTGTAAGAATTAAATCCCCTTTTCAATATCACAGCTATAGAGCCAAATATATGATAACATATGCCAAAACACTTGCATATGCACTTGGAATGGAAAATAATCTCAAAATGCAAAAGCACAGCATGGTGTCCACATAAAACAGCGCGCTTTTAAGCCGGAGAGTGGGAGAGATGATAATCCTGTTTTATGACGATCTACGACACTGCTCGATCTGTGCTATACCATAGCAATGAATCGCAAAGGGGAGTCTGGAGGAAACTGAAGGTCTGCAGTGACAGAAAGACTCCACATGGAACCAAAAATGGTGTATGTTCATGTAACATGCAACAAATCCTTTATTATTTGGGATTGGCAACCACGTAAACACCTCGTAATGCATAGGGTAAGCTACATTTAAAAACATCACGACATCCCCACACTACATGTCACAAAAATAATGTCGCCAAGGCGTAGTACACGGACGTCCATAGGTGGTTTTGGATCAGTGACAATAAGTACTTAATATAAATATCTTTATAAAACAGACCCACCGTGAACTGCATAATGAATAACATGAAATGTAGCCTACAAAGGATGCATGCGTGATACAGGGACGCAGGAAGTAGGGGTGCTGGAGGTGCTGCAGCACCCCCTGTTAGCAAACTGCAATGACAATAAAATGGTCGCTTATAAATATCTCTGGTTGTTGTTTCTGTTCCACGACATTTTGTATGTCATATTTGGGGTGTGGGATGAAGAGAGGGATACTTTTAGTAACAAGAGGGCTTTTCACCGGGGTGGAACAGCTGATCTACTTGTGCCTCTGTTTACCAGTGTCTGCTGCTGGCTCCGAAAGGTCTTTCTCAGCTCTTCGCCACCTGAAACCCTGGCTCCGTAGCACTATCACTCAGAGTAGACCTTCACACATGGCACTGCTTCACGTCCACAAAGACATTTTGGATGATCTGACATTCAGGGTCTCATGGCAGAGTTTATCAACCAAACTCTTTATTGTCCACCAGGGTGGACATTTTTCTTTGGCTCACCAGACATACAAGACAGATAAACATACAGACAACATCTCAGACATGACAGTTGAGTATAAAAAATAACATGATGAGGATACTGATAGCATTTGGAATAAAGGACTTTTTAAAACCACTTTTTGCCAGAGGCACTCTGAAGCGCCTCCCAGACTTCAGGAGCTCAAACTGGCTGGAAAGAGGGTGTGTACTATCTGCAGTGATTTTCCTATCCTTCTTCCTCATTCTGTCAGTGTATATTTGGGTCAGGTGTTTTTGCTGGCCATTGACACTATCCTGTTAAGCTTGTTCTTGAGTTTGCAGCTTAAATGGCCAAACCAAGCAGAGAGATGAAAGGTTAAAACACTTTCAATGTGTGTGGTGTATACTAGCTCAGTAATCTGAGCACTGACGCCCAGACAGCTCAGTCTTCTAAGGAGACGGAGTCGTCGTGAGCATTTCTTAAAAATATAGTCTCCGTTATCTGAAAAACTCAAGATGGTTGTCAAGAACTGTACCTAGGTACTTAAAAGTTCCCACAGTTTCAACTGCAAGGCCATTTAATAAAACTGGCTCTGGTGTTACGTCTTGTTTTTTGCCAAAGAGTAACTCGTTTGTCTTCGCCACATTGATCTCTAGCTCGCTGTCATTGCACCATGCTTCAAGGGCCTTCATGTGTGCTAGATAGGAGGCCTCACCAAGGGGATCAGTTTTTTGTAAGAGGCCAACTAAGGCCATGTCATCAGCATATTTTATCAATTTAAAAGGTGCTATTATTTATATGAAACTCATTTGTGAATAGAGAGAAAAGCAAAAGGGGAAAGAACGCTGCCTTGTGGGCAGCCTGTACTGATGGTAGGCACTCCTGACAAAATGCCATTTACACATACCCTCTGAGGGCGACATGAGAGAAAGTCCCTGATCCAGAGAATCAGACCCTTATCTATGTTAATATTGGCTAGTCTTTGCAGGAGAATGTGTAGCTTCAATTAAAAGCTGCACTAAAATCTACGAATAGGACTCTAGCACGCCCTTTAGAGAGTGCACGCTGTTTTGAAATGGAGTCTAGAAGGACCAGCACAGTCATCATCAGTCCCTCTGTCACTTCTATAAGCGAACTGCAGCGGATCTAACATGCTGGTCACTTGAGAAGTCAGGAGATCTACCAGAACTCTCTCCATTGTTTTACACAATATGGAGGTGATGGCTATGGGTCGGAAATCTTCAGGCTTACCTGCACCAGGCTTCTTAGGTATGGGCCTTATTAAAGAACATTTCCAAGACGTGGGTACACCAGCAACTAGGAGGTGGTTAAAAAGCCTTGAAAAAACACCTTTTAATTGTAGGGCACAATCTTTAAGTCAGCGGGCTTTCAGGCCGTCTGGGCCAGTGGCCTTCTGGCAACAGCATCTTCTGTAATAAATATAGGTGAACCTATAGGGAGATTTTTACAGATGTCATCACACTCATCCTTATCATCAACAGCATCGAACCTGCAGAAGAAGGTATTCATTTCATCTACAAGACTTTGACTGCAAGCTACAAGACTGTCACCTGTGTTTAAACCCTCCCAGGCCTGTTTTATGTTACGGCTGAAAAATGTACTCTCTATCTCGTTTTTATATTCCATTTTTGCCTTGAGGATACCTCCCCTTAATTTTTTCCTGCACCAATTCCACATGGCCTGAGCAAAAGGCAATTTTTCTTTCATTGAGACAGGTTTTTGGAAACCCAGAGTTTATTATTTGGGAATATTTTAATAGTCTTTGTTTTAGACACACAGTCCTCACAGAATGTAATGTCTGACGTTAGTGTCCGTGAGTTCATTCCCATCCTGGCAGGATTCAAAGAAGGTGTCCCAATCTGTGTTGTCAAAGCAGTCCCTGAGTTGATCTTTGTTTATTTCAGACCACACCTGTATCTGCTTGACGGCTGGTTTCGTCCTTTTGAGCATAGCTTTATGTTTAGGCAGGAGATGAATTACGTTATGGTTGGATTTTCCGAGGGGTGGTCTGCACACCGCTTTATATGCCTCAGGGATAGTTCCGTAGCAGCGGTCAAGGGTCCGATTTAACCGTGTAGGACAGTCAACATATTGATGAACGGTGGGCAGGTGTGCAGACAAGTTACATGAGTTAAAGTCCCCGAGGACGAAGACGGGCTGGTCTGCAGAACGGGCGAGTGCATCATTATAGCTCTCTGTTATTTTTCCCCCTGCTGCTTCGTCATTCGGTCCAGGCACATACACAAGAATAACAGCAATTTGACCATGGTCTGAAAGATACAGTCAATATTTCATAGTCCGGTGTGCACACCTGGCCCCGAACACAATACTGTGCAGCCCAACGATTGTCGACAAATAAACACAGCCCCCCTCCGATGGATTTACGTGAGCAACGCTCATTTCTGTCTGCTCTTATGGTGGTATACCCAGACAGTGGGAGTTTCATGATAGTCTTTGAGCCATGATTCCGTCAAACACACAAGGTTGCTCTGTCAGACAGTCATGTTCAACGCCAGTTCATCAAGTTTGTTGCTTACCGATTGAACATTGGTCAGAGTGATGACAGGCAGTGAGAATCTGTTACCGCGTCTCCAAAGTCGGTGCCTTACACCTCCCCTTGAGCCTCGCTTTTTCCTTGCTTTCTTCCTCCTCTCTGGCCATTTAGCAGGCCGTCGGTTTTCCACCCAGTCGGGAGGAAGAGTTGGTGGGGCTACACCAGTTGGACGCAAGGAGAGCAGGTGCTCGCGGGTGTAAGTGAGGTAGCCCTGACAGGCAATTCCCAGTTCCAAATGGCGATAGGCAAAGTAGTATCCAAAGAAAAGTGATTTTCATGACAATAAAGTCCATAGTGAGATGCTATTTTTAGCAAGTGATAGGCTACGCATCCAACTAAGGGAATGCTCTATAAAAACACATAGAAAACGAGACAAACAAAAGGTGAGCACAGGGTCGACGGCTGGCCGCGCCCCCGGACGTTCTGTTGCTGAAACAGGTATCGAATGTCTTCGCTGTGCAGTACGCACCGACAGCTCAGCTGTACTTCATGGAGGGGAGAGACAGAGGTAGAGTGGTCTGCACCCCCCCGCCAGCAACCCCTGCCGAAAATGACTTCCCGCGCGTCTGGCGTGATACAAATATTGTAGGGAAACCGTCACGTTTTCTACTACGTATTTATGCGCATATCGGATCGTGCAGGCAGCACAGATCGCGCAAAATACTCACCCAGGAAACGTCTGTCCGTTCCTCAGGATTGTTTTAATCCAAACCACAATCTTTATCCTAAACTTAACTTGTCGTTTTTGTGTCTGAACTAAACTGTCATCGCTGCATGAAGCTCACTTTTTCTGGCTACACTCCACTACCAGGGCCCCTGAAAGCACCATCATCTGGCGGTGCCTGTGCTCTCAGTCACCTGTTGGCAGCTAAACAACTGCCGCTGACAGACGGCGTCCCGGAGCTCTGTAGCGGCCAAAAACAACCAGCAACTATTACATCAGATTGTATCTTTCTATGGCACTATGTGTTCACGTTACATCCATCCATCCATCTTCATCCGCTTATCCGGGGTCGGGTCGCGGGGGTAGCAGCTCCAGCAGGGGACCCCAAACTTCCCTTTCCCGGGCCACATTAACCAGCTCCGACTGGGGGATTCCGAGTCGTTCCCAGGCCAGGTTGGAGATATAATCCCTCCACCTAGTCCTGGGTCTCCCCCGAGGCCTCCTCCCAGCTGGGACGTGCCTGGAACACCTCCCTAGGGAGGCGCCCAGGGGGCATCCTTACCAGATGCCCGAACCACCTCAACTGGCTCCTTTTCGACGTGAAGGAGCAGCGGCTCTACTCCGAGCTCCTCACGGATAACTGAGCTTCTCACCCTAACGTGAACCCTGTTCACGTTACAGCGCTGTGTAAATAGCCCCCCACCCTTACACTGAACAAAGTCAATCTACACTGTTCTGCTCATCTACCTCATGTATATTTCAATCTCACAATTACAATATTGTTATTGATATATTACCATTGCACTGAACTGCCTTGCACTATATTTACACCTTAAATCTCAGACTATACTGACATTGCACTATTCCTTCCCTCTCTTCAATTGTTATTGTTTATCTTTTGTAAATTCTATTGTATTGTTATACTGCATACTGTACCGTATGTTTTACTGTCCTTTCAGTTTTTATTCTTTATATATTAAGCGAGTGTTGTACTTTGAGAACAAAGATTAACCAGAGTCAAATTCCTTGTTTGTTTGTGCAAACCTGGCCAATAAAGCTGATTCTGATTTAAAATACTTCTATTTTAGGTATATCATATATGGTCTGTTGGTGAAGTAGCACTGATCACTTTGAGGGGGGCGGGGACATTTTGTCCCCATCGCACCCTGATTACAGCTTCAACGACCTCCGATAGAGACCTGAGTCGAGCTTCTTGTGGAGCAGCTCTGATGTGTCGACAGAGTGGTTTCATACCTGACATTTCTTCTTGTGGATGTGGATGTCTCCTGCGTCTGAGCGCGTGCAGACTGCACACGTTACCACGTAGTCCAACTGTAAGATAGTTATAGGAGTTATTGTGGGCATCAAATGTCACACTTTCATTTTAAAATACCATCATTTTCTTACTTTTCTGTCTTGTTTTGTGCTTTGTCTTTATTCCCTACTTGCATAAAGAACACTGACTGCACACTTATTCTATCGTCTGTTAAAGGGTAACTTCGGTATTTTTCAACCTGGACCCTTTTTTTCCCCCCATGTTTTTGTGTGTCTAAGTGACTGATGGGAATCTCTGAAATTGGTCCAGTATTAAGCAAGAGAAACAAGCTGTCAGTCAGCGTCCACTAAAAGTTCTGTTGTTGCTGCTGACAGACTCAGATTATTACTCTAAGTGTCTGACAACATTATGAAAGGATCCCTACAGAGATAGACCTTTTAGTTAAAGAGGAAGATCCTTTTAGTTTAACATGAAACAGCCCCATAATCATCATCACCAAACTACACCAGACTCCATGTAAATAATCAGGACTTTTAGCGTGTATAGAGCCAGCATATTTCCACATGTAAATGGGTGAATTAAGGGTTTATTTCAACCAAACCAGAGTGGTGATTGTTGGAACAGTGGAAAGATGAACCAAGACGGACTTTGATAGTTTTATTTTGTTTCTGTCGACTTTGAATGAAGTGGGTTTCACGATGATAAAAGTCCTGATTATTTACATGGAGTCTGGTGTAGTTTGGTGATGGTGATTTCGGGGCTGTTTCATGTTAAACTAAAAGGATCTTCCTCTCTAACTAAAAGGTCTATCTCTGTAGGGATCCTTTCATAATGTTGTCAGACACTTAGAATAATAATCTGAGTCTGTCAGCAGCAACAACAGAACTTTTAGTGGACGCTGACTGATGCTGAACATTTGTCCTGTGTACAGGACAGTGTCTGACTGTCCCAAGACAGTCATGGGAGTCACAGGACAGTGTCTAACTCCTCAGGACACTACTAACAGGACAGGACAGTTTTTGCTGCCACTGCTTCTCGTTTTATAGCCGTAATATTTGCAAAGGCACACACGCGTTTCAATATTGACCTAAATAATTGTGATTATGATTTTTTTTTTGCCATAATCGAGCAACCCTAGTTAAAGCTGTGGTGTTGGGTGTTGTTGACCTTCTGCAGGATGAGGTTCAGGTAGACGCTCTCCTCCCAGTCGATATCGGGGTCGCCGAGGCCCGGCAGCTTCTTGGAATCTCTCCGGTAAACCTCCACCTCCACCTGAAAACACAGCCGACACACTTCATCAACACAAACCAGGGATGCACCGAATCCAGGATTCAGCTTCAGATTGGGCTGAATATTGGGCTTTTTGACGGGGTTGGGTTTCTGCTGAACCCTACGCTGTCACTCCGCGCTGCGCTGGTCGATGCAATGACGGCGCCGTTGATTACAGGAAGGTGTTTACGTAGGTGGAGCTTCAATGCAGCAGGCTGAGAGGAAGTGGAAATGGAACTGGTGAGCAGAAAAAGTGTTGTTTGGCAGTACTTTCAGTCAAAAGAAGGCCATTCAAGTCCAGCTACATGTTCAATCTGCAATGCTGATTAGTCTGGTGGTGGCGAGGACCCTAAACAATACACAACATCACCGCTGTTACAACATCTGGTATGAAACATCTGGAAGAATACGAGCTGAGCATGAAGGAATCTACAGACAGCAGCCAGAATGCAGCAACTTCAGGTACGGCAAAGGAAGGACAGTCACTGTTTACTTCATTAATGTGTTGACTGTGTTCATGGACTGAGGACGGGACGAGGACTCAGCAGAACCTCAACCAGGGGGTTCAGGACTCAGCAGAACCTCAACCAGGGGGTTCAGGACTCAGCAGAACCTCAACCAGGGGGTTCAGGACTCAGCAGAACCTCAACCAGGGGGTTCAGGATTCAGCAGAACCTCAACCAGGGGGTTCAGGATTCAGCAGAACCTCAACCAGGGGAGTCGGTATTTGGCCGAAACCCACGTTTACATGGGCATAACATTCCGGTTTTTGCCCTTATTCGGAAAAAGACGATATTCCGACTAAGCTGTTTACATGGATAATGAAAGAGAATATTCCACTAATATTTCTTTCTTTCTTTCTTTCTTTCTTTCTTTCTTTCGATTCTGGTTCTTATCAACTCTCAAAACTGATTCTTTGAGGGGTGAAGGTGAAATGGGTCAATGCTTGTTTCACAGATAAGAGGAACATGTGTGCACAATGTGAGCAAAGCTGAGGGAAGAGAAACCATCCACACTGGCCACAAAGAGGTTTCCTTTTTAGGAATGAAATACCATTTTTTTCTGCTTATTTGTACAATCTAGTCTTATTTAAAAAAAAAAAGAAAAGTCTTAAAATGTTTTTATCTTATTTATCTATAAAGTTTTAGTAATTTTTTTATTTTGAAAATATTCACATTTAAGAAGCTGGAATCAGAGAATTATTTTTTCTTTAAAAAAATGACAAACCGATTAATAGATTAGCGAAAGCGTTGGCGTTAATCGCGTCATCTTTGCAGCTCTACAAACAAAGATATTTTCTTCAATTCTTGTTGTACCTGTACATGTTTCTGTTACATGCAGCTACAGATAATACAGGTACTACTACAGGTACTACTACAGACACTACTCCAGATACTATGCAGCTGGAAGGATGTGACTGCAGTGAACGTTTTCCTGCAGGATTTTTTGGGGTTGAAACAACAGAAATCAGTAAAACAAAATAAGAGTTATGTGAATGTTATGTAAAGCCTGAATGTCTGGTATCTTTTGCTGTTATTTGAGACAGTTTCCTCCATGAACGAGGTACTTCCCCATCGCCTTCCCAGAGCGTAACCGTGGCAACCATTCCTACGGTCTACATGGCGTGTGAGTGATATGAAACCTGGCGCGTGGAGACCTCGCCTCTCCCTGCAGACGGCTGACATCAACCTTTAAATCATCAGTCTGTTTACAAAGAGACGAGACGACTTACTACAGATACTACTACATATACTACAGATACTACTACTACTACATATACTACAGATACTAGTATAGATATTACAGATACTACTACAGATACTCTCCCTGCAGACGGCTGACATCAACCTTTAAATCATCAGTCTGTTTACAAAGAGACGAGACGACTTACTACAGATACTACTACATATACTACAGATACTACTACTGATACTACATTACTACATATACTACAGATACTAGTATAGATACCAGACTAATCAGCATTGCAGATTGAACATGTAGCTGGACTTGAATGGCCTTCTTTTGACTGAAAGTACTGCCAAACAACCCTTTTTCTGCTCACCAGTTCCATTTCCACTTCC
>NC_135871.1:31716469-31816469 GCF_031162955.1 Sander vitreus
TTAGGGACCTCATCACTTTCCCGATAACTGAAGCTACGATGTTTGTTTCATTACCCAAACTGTGCCAATATTATGTATTATTTTATATATTTCAGGACTGTTTCAGACATGAGTATGTCTGGTATCCATCTGAACATCTCACCAGTTTTCCATCCCAAAATGTCGAAATATACTTCTTTAAATGTGAATGGACTGTATTTATACAGCGCTTTTCTAGTCTTAACGACTACTCAAAGCTCTTTTACATAGTACAGGAACCATTCACCATTCACACGCCGTGGCCGAGGCTGCCATACAAGGTGCCACCTACTCATCAGATAAACATTCACACACATTTACACTGTCGGGGTTCAGTGTCTTGCCCAAGGACACTTCGATATGGGACTGCAGGGGCAGGGATCGAACCACCAACCTTCCGATTGGCAGGCAACCGCTCTACCACTGAGCCACAGCCGCCCCTTTAACCCTTGTGTTGTCTGCCCGTCGACCGTCCCAACGTTTTGGTCATCTTTTTCAACACTTTTTGTCACTTTCCCCCCGACAAGACACCACAAACTTATTTAGCAAACATCTTTGGGTCACATATACAAATCATTTGGGGAAATACATGATCATTGTGTAATACTTTTGATTTCAGTGTGTAAGCAATGACTCTGCAGATGCAGAGTCATGTTAAGCCAAGTGTGTGTGTGCTGTTACTCTGAAGATGTATTAAGCTCAGTATTCCTGTTGACTCGTTGGAGACTTTTCCACACTGGGCTGCTGTACTGACTGCTGCTGCTTTTGTGAAATTGTGTTACTCCTATATTCTTGCAGGTTTCTAATAAAATACAAAAACCTAACTTGGTTTAGTTTGCAATTGTCTATTTGTTTCACTCTTTAACTTTCAAAAATCCACTCCTGCTGCAAAAAGAAACTTCCACAACAGCAATCGGAAAAAAGTCTCTCTCTCTCTCTCTCATTAAAGACGGACGTTTTATTGAGTGCGTGATCACAGAAGGCTTGTATCATGTTGACACGCAGACAGTTTTGTTGTCATTACTGAGAATTCCTCATGGGGGCGACAGAAACTACGCACTATAGCTTTAAGTCTTTGTGTTAAGGCGCTGACACACCGAGCTGATAATCGGTGGTCGGTGACTCGAGTCTGCTCGGTGTGTCCGTGCCGTCGTCCGTCCGAGGGGCCGTCGGCCTTCATTTGGGCTGATTTGACGTGTATAATCGGCGGGGGCGGGCACTGCCGGCAGTCGGACTCAAATGACCCATCTGATTGGTGGAGAGCTAACCAGGAAACGGGGAGCGGGATGAGCGTGACTAGAGTCTCTCAACATCTGATGAACATCTTCTAAACTGACCTTTGTTGATCTGAAATGAAGACAGATTCAGCAGCTGCACGGCCTGTTTCTCTCTTAACATGTTTCCAGAAACACGTTACGGTGAACTATTTTAGGACAATATGAGATCATATTCTGAACGAGTTTGGCTTTGAGTTTCTGGAGAAACCAGACCCACGTTACGCGTTCGTCCAATCAGCTGCCCGTTTTCATTTTTGGGCAACAATCCAGATTAGCGCCGCCTGCTGTTATGGAGACGTATTACGTCTCGTCTCTTCGGTGTTCTGAGGGACTTTTTGGACCAATTTGGGGAGACTGATCAGTCCAACTGGCTTTTCTGCCGACGTTTGGCCGTTGGCTCTGTAAGTCTGGGCCTTTAGAGTGCAAACTGTTTTTTCTCTTCGTCACTGTAACTACACATAATCCTGTTAACCTTTCATCCTCAACAGTCAGAGTTAAATATTAAATGTACGTGGCTTTCACCAGACCAAACCTCATCCAAACTCTGATTCCTTTCATCCGGATTATCTGCACTGTGTCAGGGTTTATGGACTTTTGTCAGACTGAAGTTTATTTTATCAGACTAAAAGCAGCTCAGAGTGACGAGACGGACAAGACATGACGAGCATAGAGAATGAAAACAGCCATCCTGTACATCCCTAGGATTTATATTTTAGTTCACGTATACTTTGCTTGAATGGAAATAAGTAATAATAATAGTAATAATGTAAATGTTGGGAGTAAAGTCCTTGTTATGACAAGATCATTGAAGCTCTGTAATGGAAAAGAAAACGGTGCGTTGGCATTTCATTTCAGATCACAGGCAGAAATTGAATCAAGGTTAATTTAATGTGGGGTCGTGAGGATTAACCTTGTTTGCTTTCATCTGCTCAGGCTTTGATTCAATTGTGGAAACGACACAAGCTGTGAAAGAAAAAAGGTCACCGTGTTGAGATGGATTTTACACTGAAAGGATTTTACAAACGCTTCCTTAAAGTGCTCATATTCTGCTCATTTTCAGGTTCATAACTGTATTTAGAGGTTGTACCAGAATAGGTTTACATGGTTTAATTATCAGAAAACACCATATTTTTCTCTGTTTTAGCTACAGAGTGAGACCTCTCACTGCTGGAACATCTTTGTTGGGAGTCGCACATGCTCAGTAGCTAGGTAAGGACTACATGCTCAGTAGCTAGGTAAGGACTACACGCTCAGTAGCTAGGTAAGGACTACACGCTCAGTAGCTAGGTAAGGACTACACGCTCAGTAGCTAGGTAAGGACTACACGCTCAGTAGCTAGGTAAGGACTACACGCTCAGTAGCTAGGTAAGGACTACACGCTCAGTAGCTAGGTAAGGACTACATGCTCAGTAGCTAGGTAAGGACTACACGCTCAGTAGCTAGGTAAGGACTACATGAGCTAGCTAGCTGTTTCTCCAACTTCAGTAGAACAAGGCAGGATTAGCTGGGAGACTTCTTCTAAACGAGGGAACACTTCCACCTTTGTGTGGAATACCTGCAGAACAGGGACATGGAAGTAGTTCTTTTGGAGATTATGATGAACTACTGTGTGTTGTAGCAGTGTTGTGCCATTGAGAATGAGCTAGCATGCTAACGGTTAGCCCCCTAGCCCCCTCGTCTCAGCTAGTGACGTAGAAAGCCGTGCAGATGTTGACCAGCTGACCCATAGACTGAAGACAGGACACATTCAGAAACCGTATCTCACTCAGAACAGCATGGAGGGTTTATTCAAAGTTTGTATGCGTGTGGAAGCACCAGAGACACAAAATAACTCCCCAAATCCCAAAAAGTGACTTTTCCTTTAATCACACTGATCCAACAGATTCTCACTCCCATCGCGTAAAATACTGACGCTTGGTCAGGTGCCTTTGGCGTTGTTATTGACGCTAAAAGTCTCCTTTAGTGTCAGATCTAAACGCACTTGGTCAGGACTATTGGCATCACTTTGGACGCAGTTGGGTTAAGGAAAAGGTCGTGGGTGGGCTTACGTTTCCATGGCATGCGGGACAAGAACGGGACGGTTGGGTTTAGGAAATGTGACATGTGGGACACGATCCCCGGTCTCCTGGGTGAAAGTCCTGTGTTGTTTGACCCGTCCACCCCCCCAACCAACCTCCCTACGCAGATTTTCGGCCTTTCATACTACTCTCTACCATAGTCGCTCTTAGTGCTACGTCATCTTCAAGCGCCGTGTAGCTGCTGCTCTCCCCGGTGCGTTCTACACACACGCTGAAAGGCGCTGTTTGCGTCGCTTCAGACGCTGACGGCCACTGCCCAAACGTCCTATTTTACGAGTTTGGAGTGAGAACGGGTTGAGTGATGTGTTTTGAGGCGGTGTGAGAGTCCCGTACAGGAAACAGGAAACATCACTGCCTCTATCTCTGCCACAAGAAAGTTTTAAAACACAAGCTCTGAACTGCCCGGGAGTTTGGGGAACAGCTGACTGTTTCCTGCAATCAATCAATCAATCAATCTCTCTCTCTGATCTGACGGAAAACAGTAACTGTGAAATATAAAGTCTACTTGTTTAAGAACACAACAGGATGTCATGCAAATGGGCCGTTTCATTGACACTTGCTGATTTTCAACCCTTTCAGACATGAGTCACACAGCGGAGGAAGCACAGACCTCTGGGTATTGTGGCGTTCATGTGCATGTACGGCAGAACAGAACATCGGCAGACTTTCCCTTAAGTTACCAGCTTTACTGACACAGATGTTAGCCTGAGGGCTCGATAGCTTACTGAACATGAGAAGAGCCAATGTTTCTATTAGACAAAAACACCCCATAACAAATCACAAAGACTGGAGGCTTTAGGGATTTTTCTCAAGAATAAAAACACATTAGGTTCATTGACTGTTACAAAATAAGTTGTCACTGCGATACTGGGATTGGTTTTAAAATGGTTTAAACCAACAGAATCATGAGGCATGGGTCAAAAATGTCAAAGATTGTGAACGCAACACTTTTGTTTTTTCCCCCCCATTTTCCATGAGTTGAACTCAAAGATCTAAGACTTTTTTTTATTTACACAAAAAGGCTTATTTCTCTCAAATATTGTTCACTAATCTGTCTAAATCTGTTAGTGAGCACTTCTCCTTTGCCGAGATAATCCATCCACCTCACAGGTGTGACATATCAAGATGCTGATTAGACAGCAGGATTATTGCACAGGTGTCACTTAGGCTGGACACAATAAAAGTCAGTGAAGAGAACACCTCTCCAAAGTGCCAGACGCCATCGCATGTGAGCATTTGCCCACGACGAACTGCAGTCAGAGAGAGAGAGAGAGAGAGAGAGAGAGAGAGAGAGACAGCGAGACACAATGAGAGAGAGAGACACAATGAGAGAGAGAGAGAGAGAGAGAGAGAGAGAGAGCGAGACACAGCGAGAGAGAGAGAGAGAGAGACACAGCGAGAGAGAGAGAGAGAGAGAGAGAGAGAGAGAGAGAGACACAGCGAGAGAGAGAGAGAGACACAGAGAGAGAGAGAGAGACACAGCGAGAGAGAGAGAGCGAGAGAGACACAATGAGAGAGAGAGAGACAGCGAGAGAGAGAGACAGCGAGAAAGAAAGAAAAAGAAAGAAAGAAAGAAAGAAAGAAAGAAAGAGATGAACCTTAACCATAACACCAGATACTGATTGGTTTTTCGGACCCCCCCCAATACAGTAAAACTGCACATTTCAGAGTGGCCTTTTATTATGGCCAGCCTAAGTCACACCTGTGCACGTGAGAAGAGGGATGCAGATTTGATCAATAGCAGCAGATCGAGATCTGCACGACGAGACCGAGCGTGTGTGTTTCTGCACGGTAAAAATAGACGAGTGTGACTCACTGACAGACACAAATGATTACAAATCCAGCTGAATATTTTATGCGGTCTGCAGCGCTGAGCTTAAGTCACATCTGAGTCAAAGTAAAAACATCCAAAGGTTTCTTTCAGGCCACTTTCTAACACGTCACGGCATAAGGGTAGATTTTCTTGGGTGTGGGGGTGCAGGGGATAGCAATCCCATAGAAAAGAAACATGAACATAATGCAATGGGGGAAATTGCGATAGACAGATAGACGGACAGACAGATAGATAGATGGACAGACAGATGGACAGATAGATGGACAGACAGATAGATGGATAGACAGATAGATGGATAGACAGATAGATGGATAGACAGATAGACGGACGGACAGATAGATGGACAGATAGATGGACAGATAGATGGACAGACAGACAGATAGATAGACGGACAGATAGACGGACAGATAGATGGACAGATAGATAGATGGATAGACAGATAGATGGATAGACAGATAGATGGATAGACAGACAGACGGATAGACAGACAGACGGATAGACAGACAGACGGATAGACAGACAGACGGACAGACAGACGGACAGATAGATGGACAGACAGACGGACAGATAGATGGACAGACAGATGGACAGACAGATGGATAGATGGACAGATAGATAGACAGATGGATAGATAGACAGATAGATAGACAGATAGATAGATAGATAGATGGACAGATAGACAGATAGACGGACAGACAGATAGATAGATGGACAGACAGATGGACAGATAGATGGACAGACAGATAGATGGATAGACAGATAGATGGATGGACAGACAGATAGATAGACAGATAGACAGATAGATGGATAAACAGACAGACAGATAGACAGATAGACAGACAGATAGATGGACAGACAGACAGACAGATAGACAGATAGACGGACAGATAGATGGATAAACAGACAGACAGATAGATGATAGACAGACAGATAGATAGACAGATAGATGGATAGATACTTTATTCATCCCTGCGGGCAAATTAAAGATGCACATGTGTGTGTTTGTGTAACGACTGCAGGACGCCACAGACAGAAGGACGACCCAGCGGGACGTCTCCCATCTGTTTACATTGAACAGTCTGTTTGTTTCTAAATGCTGTTAATAATCCCTTAACCACAATGAAAGAGGTAGTGAACCAGAGAGGGATCCATGCATCAGTTGCTCTGGAACCGTTACATGGAATTCGGGGACATTTTTTTCACGCCTTTGTCTTTTTTTTTTTTTTTCTGTGTATATTCAACGTCCCTAATAATGTATTAATCAATAGAAAATGTATTTCAAAATAGAAAACTTTAGACTTCATAATGTATTCATAACATGAGGGCTGGGTCCGGACTGGCAGCAAAAAAAGAATGACAGTTACATTTTAAAGTAGAGTTTTCTACCGATGTTTTGTGTCTATGTCCCAGCCCTTTCCCAATGTGTATATTGTGCCAGTTGATGCTGCGATGACGATAAAAAAAAAAAACGATGTATTGTGCAGCCCTATACCAGAATGCATCTGGGGTGTAGCGAGAGCTGACTCCACAGCGCTGCGAGAATAAAGCTGGGAATGCAAGACAGGTCCGTCCTCAGTCCATGAACACAGTCAACACATTAATGAAGTAAACAGTGACTGTCCTTCCTTTGCCGTACCTGAAGTTGCTGCATTCTGGCTGCTGTCTGTAGATTCCTTCATGCTCAGCTCGTATTCTTCCAGATGTTTCATACCAGATGTTGTAACAGCGGTGATGTTGTGTATTGTTTAGGGTCCTCACCACCACCAGACTAATCAGCATTGCAGATTGAACATGTAGCTGGACTTGAACGGCCTTCTTTTGACTGAAAGTACTGCCAAACAACCCTTTTTCTGCTCACCAGTTCCATTTCCACTTCCTCTCAGCCTGCTGCATTGAAGCTCCACCTACGTAAACACCTTCCTGTAATCAACGGCGCCGTCATCACGGCGACCAGCGTAGCGCGGAGTGACAGCGTAGGGTTCAGCAGAAACCCAACCCCGTCAAAAAGCCCAATATTCAGCCCAATCTGAAGCTGAATCCTGGATTCGGTGCATCCCTGGTTATTACTGCTACCAAAACAAACAAAAAAAAAAACCTGAACTGTCCTTTAATCTGGAGTAAAGCCCTGAGTCACTCAGTAAGTAAGACACTCACAGTCAGCAGAGGACACAGCCGACTGACTCTGAATAAAGAAACACCGACATATCTGGGAGATAACAGGACGCTCCGTCAAACAGTCAGATTCTGCTCCCGGGACACAAAAAGGCCCCGTTTTGGGGGGGTGGGAAAACAGGATTTTCTGCTAAATTTAGCATTGCAGTTATTCACTTAGCAGCACATTAAAGTATAACTGTTATTTCAAACTGGCCAGTCGGCCAAAGTGACAGTTATTTGAGCAGACAGTTCTTCGTTATATGAATTAACTGAATATTTATAGTCTATAAAATGTAAAATAAATACAGAAACATGTCCCAAGAGTTCAGGAATATATGTTTCTTGTGTCTTGTTTTATCCGACCAACAGTTTAAAACCCAAAGATGTTTAGTTCACGGTGCTATAAATACAGAAAATATATATTCAAAACGTTTCTATATCAGAAATTTGGGTTTCTTTCAACCAAATTGTCAAAACATAACGTGGACGGTTCCATACAACCATACAACATTAAATGTCAGAAATAGCTTAAAAAACATGTGGAAAAAATGTCAAAAAAGTGCTGGAAAAATGTGACAAAAACATCGGTAAGAAGTGACAAAAAAAAAAACGTATAAAAAACTTCGGGGAAAAGCGACAGAAGTGTCGAAAAAGACGACCACAACGTTGGGGGAAAAAAGTACATTTTGACCCAGAGAAATAAAAAGTTGCTCGGTCGTTGCGAAGGCAACACAAACGCTACTGGGAGAAAACAGGACGCACGCTGCTCGCCTACGACAGCAAATAAAACGGGGACTTAGATGACGAACAGACGCGTGAAGCAGGCTCGCCGTGGCAGAAAAGAGGACAGTCAGCGTCCAACGTCCTCTTCTGTTACTTCTCCAAAACATGAGGGTGAAGCAAGCCAACAACTCTCAGCTTGATTTTTTTGGGCCAGATCTAAGCTCCATCTCCCAGGGTAGTGTGCTTCTGCTCTTCGGACACAAAATGTCACGTTTTTGGGGGGGGGGGGAATATGAGATTTTCTGCTGAATTTGGCACCAAGTGAGTCACTTAGCAGCACATTATTTAAAATAAATAAATAACTGAACTGGCCAGTCGTGTGTTGGCTTCCTGTCGACCCTGCAACTTTTTGTTATCTGGGTCAACATTTTTGTTGTTCTTTTTTGGACACTTTTTCCAAGTTTATTTGTCACTTTTTCCCAATGTTTTTGTCCATATTTTCGGGGCTTTTTTGACGAGATTTAGTTCACGCTGCTATAAATAGCCTACAGAAAAGACTCACATTGGAGGAACTGGAAGCAGAGAACTGTTGACGTACGTACAGATACTACTACAGACACTACAACATATACTACAGATGCTACTACTACAGACACTGCATATACTACAGACACTACTACATATACTGCTGCTACAGATGCTGCTACGCACACGCTGTGAAAGAGTCATGGGTACACACACACAGTGATGGAGTCATGGGTTGTAAAACAGAGCTCCATTGATTTCTCCATCAGAACAAAATGACGTCCACACTAGTCACAGATAACGCTTTCTATCAGCTGGATCGTCTTTAGTAAATCTTTAATAATAATAATAATAATCAAAGGGCCGGGGAATAATGTCTTTAAGAAGGGTCACTTTGTTTTTGTTTTTTAAGCCGGACTCTCTGTTTTTCTGTCCAAGTGACTGATGGAAACAACAATCAGTGACATTGGTCCAGTATTAAGCTTGACCGAAACAAGCTGCAATGTAACCCTATGAGAAAAATGTTCAGCATCAGTCAGCGTCCACTAAAAGTTCTGTTGTTGCTGCTGACAGACTCAGATTATTATTCTAAGAGTCTGACAACATTATGAAAGGATCCCTACAGAGATAGACCTTTTAGTTAAAGAGGAAGATCCTTTTAGTTTAACATGAAACAGCCCCGAAATCACCATCACCAAACTCCACCAGACTCCATGTAAATAATCAGGACTTTTAGCGTGTATAGAGCCAGCATATTTCCACCAGACTCCATGTAAATAATCAGGACTTTTATCATCGTAAAACACACTTCATTCAAAGTGGACAGAAACTAAATCAAACTACCAAAAGCCGTCGTGGTTCATCTTTCCACTGTTCCAACAATCACCACTCTGGTTTGGTTGAAATAAACCCGTAATTCACCCATTTACATGTGGAGATATGCTGGCTCTATACACGCTAAAAGTCCTGATTATTTACATGGAGTCTGGTGCAGATATGCTGGCTCTATACACGCTAAAAGTCCTGATTATTTACATGGAGTCTGGTGGAAATATGCTGGCTCTATACACGCTAAAAGTCCTGATTATTTACATGGAGTCTGGTGGAAATATGCTGGCTCTATACACGCTAAAAGTCCTGATTATTTACATGGAGTCTGGTGGAAATATGCTGGCTCTATACACGCTAAAAGTCCTGATTATTTACATGGAGTCTGGTGTAGTTTGGTGATGGTGATTTCGGGGCTGTCTCATGTTAAACTAAAAGGATCTTCCTCTTTAACTAAAAGGTCTATCTCTGTAGGGATCCTTTCATAATGTTGTCAGACAGATTAGACTAGTGGACGGTTATTTTAGCCTGTAAAGAGCCAGCATATCTCACATGTAAATGGGTAAATTCAGGGTTTATGTACCCAAAAACGTCTTGAGTGCTGCGCCTAAGCCTAATCACGGTAGGGAAACCCCAGTTATTGATCTCTAAGTGGGCGCATTTCCAAAACATTGATCAGTTGGTTTACCACACATTCCAGTTGAGTACATACAAAGTGAACCTGGGGAGGACTGGAGCCCCACTTTGGCCCCTCTGAAGTCTTTTCTTTTGAATACGGCCTCTTTTTTTTTTAAAGTAACTGACAATTGACAAAATGCGATATTGCAATATCGATACCAATTGATATTTTTAAACATATGTAAAATTACAAAAGTTACGGGAAAACGCACCAAAACAGATTCACAACAACATAGTGCACACGGAGACTTATGTACGGCTCCAAACTCTGCCTCATGAACACTGTTTATGAAGTTGTGGGAGAAATAGACGCGGGATGGGATTACCTTTGGCCTCTAAAAGTTTCCTCTTCAATCTCTGTTATTTCGTCTTCTCCCTGAGCAACACTCACTTACTTTTGTCTTTCTTTTGCTCCACTAACTCCCTTCACTCGCTCTTTAGGTCCTTTCTTTTCTTTCTCTTCTCTGATTGGTTCCGTTTTGTTGTCTCTATCTATTTCTTCACTCACACTGTCGGTCTGTCAAAACATGCACACACCTAAATCAAACACAACTAAGCCACGCAGCCAACAGACGGGACGCAGCGCTCCACAAAATAAACTAAATATTACATCATTATTGTGACACTTTCGATATAATATTGCGCAACGTGATACGCCGATAACGACACTGAGCTGATATATCGTGCACCCCTACACTGCAGTGGAACTTTTACTCTTGTATTTCATACCCTATTTGAGCTGCTCTATATATTTTGGAAAATGGAAATATGGCAGTGCTTTGTGATTAATTCTGAATGAATAAAAGGAGATGCTGTGTCATACTCTCCTTTTATTTCACCTGTCTTTCAGGAATTTATTTGTTACCCGTTCTCCTTGCCTGTCGTCTTTCTGCCCTTTAAAAAAGGACTCCCATCTTCTATTTTCTATTACAATCATGTGTGTGTGTGTATTAATTTGAGCGTGCTTCTGTTCCCCCTGTCAAATCCCTTTGTTGTTTTTAAAAAGGTGCTACAGAAATAAAGTTATTATATCATAAATGAGATGTTATTATGTTCACTGAGAGGACTGTACCGGTGTGTGTACACCTGCAGGGAACACCTGCCCACTGTGAACAGATCAATAAGTCATTATATCATAAATTACATGTTATTGTGTTCACTGAGAGGACTGTAACAGTGTGTTTAAAACTGCAGGGAACACCGGGCCACGGTAAATAAATAAGGGGCCGATCAGCTCACCGATTCCGCTGACCTCCTGTCGGATGTTGAGTCGGTTCCTCTCGTCGGCGATGGCCTTCAGCATCTGCTGCAGAGAACCGTCCAGCTCTCCGTTCTCCTCCTCCGCTGGCCCGACAGCCTTGCACAAACCGGGGAAGGACGCCATCTCCGCGCTGCAGGGATCATGACAGTCCGGAGCTAACAGCTACCGACTGCACCGGCAGCTAACCGAGGATCCGCCCCCCGGTTTTCCCTTTAAAGTAATCCGGATGAAGATTCTGCACATCTGCAGCCGGTACCGGTGTGCTGTGGTGTGTTGTGGCCGCAGAAAGTAGCAGGTAGGTCGGGCTGCTGAGGGAGACTCGGCTCCTTCTGTTGTGCAGATCAGCTGGAAACACCCCTCACACTTCCTGTAACAACACGAGGCATTTAAAGGGGCAGAGCACCTTTAATAACACAGTGTACACACACACACACACACACACACTCTCACACACACACACACACACACACACACACACACACACACACACACGACCCGGAGCACCGGCAGGTGTTACAGAGAATACCGTCACCCGGAAGAGTCAGTGATCAGATAAAAAGGATTTTTGGTTGTTAATGGTTGTAAGAGGTACAATAACTAAAATGTAATATTATAAAATATATTAACAAGGGTCCAGCCTGTTGCCTAGCAATACAATTCCATTGAAAAGTTGTATACGTTTGTAATAACTGACTTAAATGCATTCATAACGTAACTAAATGTTAACACACTGACACAGCTTTGTCATTTTATGGTCATTTTATTTACTTCATTAGCCTATATTTACTGGTCAATATGTGATGTAGGGAGAAATAATGTTATTACTTTAGAAAAGTGCTATTGTTAGCTTCCCTAACAAGTAAACTGGATCTGAATCACAGACTGTAAAAACAATATATTATATATTTTTTAATAATTGTATTTTACTGAAATTGGATCTGCCGTCCTCCGGTGCTAAGCGGGTCCTGAATCAAACGTACCCGTGTTAGCGTTGCTTCTCGGCGGTAGGAACAAGCAAGATAGTCCCCGCCCGCCCGTCTGGTCGGCAGAAATAGGATTTTTTTTCTTATTATTATTTACAAAAAAACAACAACATACGAAACTATCGTAGGGCATAGTACATTCACTACAAATGTTGTCAATGTACAAGTAAAAATAATCGGGAGTAGGTAATAAACATGGACAGAGACGGTTTAGAACCACGGAAAACAGAGAACAACGTCCCTGTGAACTGAATAAAATAACAATAACTCATATATTACCTTCACAGTTAATCATTCAGTCGAGGTTTAAATTAGCACCCGGCTAAACAGCTAACGTAAACGTTAGCTAACGTTAGCTAAAAGTTAACGTAAGTTACGTTAAGCTAACGTTAGCTACTACGTTAAGTTTTAGCTACGTTAGCTTAACGTAACTTACGTTAACCTTTAGCTAACGTTAGCTAAAACTGCTAAAACTTGACGTAAATTACGTTACCCCCGAACGTTAACGAAGGCAACGTTAACTTTACTTTTAAACAACGTTACCGGAATAAAGAAAAGAAGAGTTTCGGTGCTTCGGTGGAGGAATGTTAACAGTTGAATTAGTCTGTTTTTAACGGTTTGGTGATTATGTTTACGGACAATTTACAGCCAACTGACGAACGAAGTCAGTTGGAACCGAAACAGGTGTAACAGAGAAAACTGTGAACCCAAAAATTCTGTGACTCCACGGAAAGAAAGACATTCACCAAAATATGACACGTTAACAGCTAGTTTGATGGCTGTCGGTCGGTGTACTAACGACCTTCTCTAAATACTACAAGTATCCTACAATTCAAATAGTGGTAAAAAAAAAAGAAGTAAACTATGGATCAGATCACAGGATGTAAAGAGTAACAGAATTCTTTTTAACACCGGTGTTTCACCGCGTCAAACTCCGCCCGCCCAGAAGGAAAACTCATTGCCGGTTAAACGTGGTTATGTAAACGAGTGCACCCTTTTGTTTCAAGACAAAAGATGACGTAATTGTCTCACGAGCTCCCGACCATGGAAACAAACGTTTAAGTGTTGTCTTTATTCTGTCCGTGTCTGCAGCAGTGAAAACATGAATATTTAATTAAATCAATGTTTTTTTTAATGTGTTAAAGGTTAGAATGTTTTTAAAGGATAAAAACTCATTGAAATATAAAAAATATACAAAATAACCTGATGTGTTCCTGCTTTTTAGCAACCTTTTCAGTTGACTGCATATTTATAACCGTAATGAGGGACGGTTTCAACTTCATAAATAATAAATAAATAAATAAATAAATAAAATAAAACTTAAGACTTGTGTTTAAAAAAATATTAAGACTTTTTTTCTTGAAATTTTACGATTTTTTTTTTAAATATTACGACTTTTTTCCTTGAAATATTCCGACTTTTTTTCCTGAAATAATACGACTTCTTTATAATATTACGACTAGGATTGCGATCCGATAGTACAGAGTATTGCGGTTTTCTTTTCCTTCTTTACCAAAAACAACAGCAGAATAAAACACGTTTTGGAGACGATATATCAGGACACACGTTCTCCAAACACCTGATTTAAGCTGATCATCTTTATTTGGATCACAGATTTTTGCATAAATATGAAAACACAAAAACAATTACATTTTTCCTTTCAGGTTAGAATCTCTCAAAAAATATTACGACTTTTTTCCTTGAAATATTACGACTTTTTTTCCTTGAAATATTACGACTTTTTTTTCTTGAAACTTACGACTTTTTTTTCTTGAAATATTACGACTTTTTAAAAAAATGACTTTTTTAAAAAAATATTACGACTTTTTTTCTTGAAATATTACGACTTTTTTTTCCTTGAAATATTACTTTTTTTTCCTTGAAATATTACGACTTTTTTTCCTTGAAATATTACAACTTTTTTTTCCTTGAAATATTACGACTTTTTTTTCTTGAAATATTACGACTTTTTTTTCCTTGAAATATTACGACTTTTTTTTCCTTGAAATATGACTTTTTTCCTTGAAATATTACTTTTTTTTCTTGAAATATTACGACTTTTTTCCTTGAAATATTACGACTTTTTTTTCCTTGAAATATTCCGACTTTTTTCCTTGAAATATGACTTTTTTCCTTGAAATATGACTTTTTTTTCCTTGAAATATTACGACTTTTTTTCCTTGAAATATTACGACTTTTTTTTCCTTGAAATATTACGACTTTTTTTTCCTTGAAATATTACTTTTTACCTTGAAATATTACGACTTTTTTCCTTGAAATATTCCGACTTTTTTCCTTGAAATATTACAACTTTTTTTTCTTGAAATATTAAGACTTTTTTTTAGAATAAAACACGTTTTGGAGACGATATATCAGGACACACGTTCTCCAAACACCTGATTTAAGCTGATCATCTTTATTTGGATCACAGATTTTTGCATAAATATGAAAACACAAAAACAATTATATTTTTCCTTTCAGGTTAGAATCTCATTTTTCCTTCAACATAAATTCATTCCACCCCCAAAAACAAACCATGAAAACTAAATCAAAAAGCAAACTTCTGCTCTTCCAGATTCCTGAACAGAAGTCTCCTCCCGTTGAGCGTGAACAGTCTTTAAATGTCGACTCGTGCGGCGGCTTCAGCCTTTAATCACGGCGATCGGCCTCAGTTTGATCGCCTTCTTACTGATTCCAGCGTCGTGACACGTGTTGACGACGTCCGTCACGTTTTTGTACGATTCGGGAGCCTGAAAACAAAAGACAGACATTTTTGTCACTTCTTTCTTTCTTCAGTTTTTTCGCTTTTTCTACGATGGCTAAGTAACTTATTTGATGACTTTTTTAGGGCTCGACCAAACTGTAAGTGAGAAAGCTATATGAGACGAGCAATAATACAGTCAAAACTGATACCGATACTACTATCTCTGTATAGATGATATGATGTATAACAGCTGTATACTACTATCTCTGTATAGATGATATGATGTATAACAGCTGTATACTACTATCTCTGTATAGATGATATGATGTATAACAGCTGTATACTACTATCTCTGTATAGATGATATGATGTATAACAGCTGTATACTACTATCTCTGTATGGATGATATGATGTATAACAGCTGTATACTACTATCCCTGTATAGATGATATGATGTATAACAGCTGTATACTACTATCTCTGTATAGATGATATGATGTATAACAGCTGTATACTACTATCTCTGTATAGATGATATGATGTATAACAGCTGTATACTACTATCTCTGTATACATGATATGATGTATAACAGCTGTATACTACTATCCCTGTATAGATGATATGATGTATAACAGCTGTATACTACTATCTCTGTATGGATGATATGATGTATAACAGCTGTATACTACTATCTCTGTATGGATGCGATATGATTTCTAGTATCTGGTACCGGAACATATCTAGTCAAAATATTTGTTGTTTGCCGTTTTACTTCCTGTCCGGCTGTCCTAACGGCCCTCTGCTCACCTGAAAAACGACCTGGCTCCATATGGGATCAAAGGAAAGGAACAATTGTTGAGGGGAGGAAATAAAGACTTTGCTCACCTCCTCCATGACCAGTTTGGGCGACGCCACTCGGATGGCGATGCCCTGGTCGGCCAGTTTGTCCAGGACGTCCTGGAAGTCCAGGTTCCTGCGGGACTTGGCCCGAGACATCGCACGACCCTGAAACACACACACACACACACATCAGAGCTGAAACACACACACACATCAGAGCTGAAACACACACACACACACACACACATCAGAGCTCACACACACACACATCAGAACTCACACACACACACATCAGAGCTCACACACACACACATCAGAGCTCTCACACACACATCAGAACTCTCACACACACACACACCAGAACACACACACACACATCAGAGCTCTCACACACACACACACACACTGATTTTTCTGTAAATAAACAAATAAATATAAAAAGTCTCGTACCGCTCCGTGACACGTTGTGCCGAATGTCTCCGTCATGCCTTGTTCTGTCCCGGTGAGGACGTAACTGCACGTTCCCATCGTCCCTCCGATTAACACCGGCTGACCTGTGAGCTGCAACCAAAAACAAACGTCCAGAAGCACTCATTAAAAGGACAATAACATGGGACTTTTTGGGAACAACAATCTTTGAATTTGGTCCAGTATTAAGCGAAAACCGTCAGTTAGCGTCCACTAAAAGTTCTGTTGTTGCTGCTGACAGACTCAGATTATTATTCTAAGTGTCTGACAACATTATGAAAGGATCCCTACAGAGATAGACCTTTTAGTTAAAGAGGAAGATCCTTTTAGTTTAACATGAGACAGCCCCGAAATCACCATCACCAAACTACACCAGACTCCATGTAAATAATCAGGACTTTTAGCGTGTATAGAGCCAGCATATTTCCACCAGACTCCATGTAAATAATCAGGACTTTTAGCGTGTATAGAGCCAGCATATTTCCACCAGACTCCATGTAAATAATCAGGACTTTTAGCGTGTATAGAGCCAGCATATCTCCACATGTAAATGGGTGAATTAAGGGTTTATTTCAACCAAACCAGAGTGGTGATTGTTGCAACAGTGGAAAGATGAACCAAGACGGCTTTTGGTAGTTTTATTTAGTTTCTGTCCACTTTGAATGAAGTGTGTTTCACGTTGATAAAAGTCCTGATTATTTACATGGAGTCTGGTGTAGTTTGGTGATGGTGATTTCGGGGCTGTCTCATGTTAAACTAAAAGGATCTTCCTCTTTAACTAAAAGGTCTATCTCTGTAGGGATCCTTTCATAATGTTGTCAGACACTTAGAATAATAATCTGAGTCTGTCAGCAGCAACAACAGAACATTTAGTGGACGCTGACTGATGCTGAACATTAGTCCTGTAGGGTTACATTCCAGGTCCAGGGTGAAGATGTGTACCTGGTAGTCTACGGGGATGAGGGGGTGGTGTGGGGGGAAAGCTCGGGTGGATCCTTTGCGGTGGAGGAGCAGAGTCTTCTGCTTCCCGTCCACCATGTGCTCCTCCACTTTGGCGATGTTGTGCGAGACATCGTAGATGACGTGCATGTCCAGGTCATCCGGCGTCGTGACAAACACTTTAGAAAAGGCCTGAAAAAATAACCAGCAGTGGAAGAAGTATTCAGATCCTTTACTGCAGTAAAAGTACTAATACCAGACTGTAATAATACTCTGTTACGAGTTAAAGTCCTGCAGTGAAAATGTTCCTTCAGTAAAAGTGTGATAGTATCATCAGGGAAATATACTTAAAGTAGTAAAAGTAAAGAAGAATCCTCACGTTTTAGAAAGAGGAAACTATCCAAACGTCAATCTCTCTCTCTCTCTCCTTCTTTCCTTCTTTCTCTCTCTCTCTTTTCTGTCTCTTTCCTTCTTTCTCTCTCTCTCTTTTCTGTCTCTTTCCTTCTTTCTCTCTCTCTCTTTCCTTCCTTCTCTCTTTTTCCTTCTGTTTTTCTGTGTCTTTCAGTCCTGTCTCTCTCCTTTCTGTCTTCCTTTCCTTCTTGCTCTTTCTCTCTTTTCTCTCCAACCAGTTGTGTGTTTAATGGTCTGATCATCTCAGCTGGACTTGTAGTCGTTATATTGTTATTAACTAGTAACTAAAGCTGGAACAGATGAATGTAGAGGAGTAACTAAAGTAACTAGTAACTAAAGCTGGAACAGATGAATGTAGAGGAGTAACTAAAGTAACTAGTAACTAAAGCTGTAACAGATGAATGTAGTGGAGTAGAAGTAGAAAGTGGCACGAAAAGAAAAGACTCAAGTAAAGTACAAGTACCTCAACATTTGTACTGAAGTACAGTACTGGAGTAAGGCTCTGACACACCAACCAGACGGCCGACCGTCGGCAGTAAAGCCAGTCGGACTGATCAGTCCCCCCGAGGTCCAGAAAGAGCCTCAGGACGCACCGAAGAGACGCGACTTCAGCGTACGTTCTGCGCGAGACGTAATACGTCTCCATAACAGCAGGCGGCGCTACTCGGTATTGTCGCCCAAAAAAGCGAAAAACCGGAAATGACGACCGCGTCACGTGGGTCTGGCTTCTCCCAAATTTCAAAGCCGACCATTAATGGTGGCTCGTTCTGAATACCATCTCATATTTTACGAAAATACATCTGAAGAGAGCAACAGGCCGTGCAGCTGCTGAATCTGTCTTCATTTCAGATCAACAAAAGGTCAGTTTAACAGATGTTCATCAGATGTTGAGAGGCTTAGTCACGCTAACATAAGTGCACTGATTCGCTAGTCAAGGGCTAGCTCTCCACCAATCAGATGGGTCCTTGAGTCCGACTGCCCACCGGCCGATTCAACAAGTCTAATCGGCCCAAATGAAGACGGCACGGAACAGACTCGAGTCAGTGACCTCGCCACCGGTCTGACGGCTGATTATCAGGTTGGTGTGTCAGGGCCTTTAGTTCCATTCCCACTGTTTCCCCCGTGGTTTGTGAAGACTAAGGTGCATGTATTTGGGCTCCTCCCCCAAGAAAGTTATGTTCTTCCATTAAAATGAAAATGCCATTTCACATCATTTCTGACCGTTATTATCTCCATATCTGTGTCTGAAACGTTGGAAATGCTAGAGCAGATAATAAATACGTAACAATCCAAAAACTTCAAGACTAGTGATAGGCCGATTATCCCGGCCCTGTTCTCCCCCCGGACAGTCTCTCCCCCCTGCACAGCGTCTCCCCCCCTGCACAGTGTCTCTCCCTCCCCTGCACAGTGTCTCTCCCTCCCCTGCACAGCGTCTCCCCCCCCTGCACAGTGTCTCTCCCCCCCTGCACAGCGTCTCTCCCCCCTGCACAGCGTCTCTCCCCCCTGCACAGTGTCTCTCCCCCCCCTGCACAGTGTCTCTCCCCCCCTGCACAGTGTCTCTCCCTCCCCTGCACAGCGTCTCTCCCCCCCTGCACAGTGTCTCCACCCCCTGCACAGCGTCTCCCCCCCCTGCACAGTGTCTCCCCCCCTGCACAGTGTCTCTCCCCCCCCTGCACAGTGTCTCTCCCCCCTGCACAGTGTCTCCTCCCCTGCACAGTGTCTCTCCCTCCCCTGCACAGTGTCTCTCCCTCCTGCACAGTGTTTCTCTCCCCCTGCACAGTGTCTCTCCCCCCCTGCACAGTGTCTCTCCCTCCCCTGCACAGTGTCTCTCCCCCCCTGCACAGTGTCTCTCCCCCTGGAGAGTCTCCCTCCAGACGGTCTCCGCCAGCCAGTCTCTGTCCCATGATGCTCGGCGTGTGTTTACCTGTCGGGTGAGGAAGGTCATGGACGAGCGGTTGACCCAGGCATAATTTCCTGCCGCCGCCATGCCCTTCAGATAGTCCTGGCCTTCCTGCGACATGATGCGAGCGCACGCCAGCTGGCGGTCGTTGACTATGATCTTATCTCTCTTCATCGCCTTCTCCATGGCAACCAGAGCGTCTGTACAACAACATTTATGCATTTTAAAACAACATCTAGATTCATTTAAAGTCGCTCTGTGAAGAAGTCACGCTTATTAAAATTGTTTAAAGGAGTTCTTCTTCGGAAATTAAACGGAAATCTTTAAATATTTATATTGGCGGATATTTATGTAATCCTCAAGTTCAAAATGTCAAAATGAGCTTCATGTTCTTTACAAACCAAAACTTTATGAACCTTATAAGCTTTAGGAACTTTACAGAACCCACCAGACTCCATGTAAATAATCAGGACTTTTAGCGTGTATAGAGCCAGCATATTTCCACCAGACTCCATGTAAATAATCAGGACTTTTAGCGTGTATAGAGCCAGCATATTTCCACCAGACTCCATGTAAATAATCAGGACTTTTAGCGTGTATAGAGCCAGCATATCTGCACCAGACTCCATGTAAATAATCAGGACTTTTAGCGTGTATAGAGCCAGCATATCTCCACCAGACTCCATGTAAATAATCAGGACTTTTAGCGTGTATAGAGCCAGCATATTTCCACCAGACTCCATGTAAATAATCAGGACTTTTAGCGTGTATAGAGCCAGCATATCTCCACCAGACTCCATGTAAATAATCAGGACTTTTAGCGTGTATAGAGCCAGCATATCTCCACCAGACTCCATGTAAATAATCAGGACTTTTAGCGTGTATAGAGCCAGCATATCTCCACATGTAAATGGGTGAATTAAGGGTTTATTTCAACCAAACCAGAGTGGTGATTGTTGGAACAGTGGAAAGATGAACCAAGACGGCTTTGATAGTTTGATTTAGTTTCTGTCCCCTTTGAATGAAGTGTGTTTTACGATGATAAAAGTCCTGATTATTTACATGGAGTCTGGTGGGTTTGGTGATGAGATTTGAAAAATGTCTCTATGCAGGAAAAACCCTGGGTGTGTGTGTTGAGTGTTTACAGACTTTCTGAACCAAACTTCAAACGTTATAAACTCTCCAACGCGTCCTCCAGGTGCGTGTTGAGCGGGGGGGGGGATTCCTACCTGTGGCGACCTGGTGTCCGAGCCCTCGGCTGCCGCTGTGGATCATCACGCACACCTGACCTTTGTGGTCGATGCCCATCTTCTTGGCAGCGTAGTCGTTGTAGATCTCGTCCACCACCTGGATCTCAGCGTAGTGGTTTCCTGCTCCCAGAGTCCCCAGCTGCAACGCAACGGGACAGGTGATTAAAAACAGGGAAGTTACTGAAATACGATCCGATGAAAGACGTGTAAATAAAGAGGCGTGTAAATATATGTGTAAATAAAAAGATATATGCCCCCGGGGCTGCTGGGATACCTGCGGCAGGCCTCTCTTCTTGGCCTTGGAGGAGACTTTGTTGGGGTCGGCCTGCAGCATACGACCATACTCCTCGCAGTGCTCCTTGTCCTCAGCCCAGGCATACCCCTCCCTCAGAGACCAGTCCACTCCCATCTCCAGAGCTTCCTCCAGGTCCCTGAACACAACATGCACATCTCATCAACTGTCCATTCCCATCTCCAGAGTTTCCTCCAGGTCCCTGAACACAACACGCACATCTCATCAACAGTCCACTCCCATCTCCATAGCCTCCTCCAGGTCCCTGAACACAACACGCACATCTCATCAACTGTCCACTCCCATCTCCATAGCCTCCTCCAGGTCCCTGAACACACCACGCATATCTCATCAACAGTCCACTCCCATATCCATAGCCTCCTCCAGGTCCCTGAACACAACACGCACATCTCATCAACTGTCCACTCCCATCTCCAGAGCCTCCTCCAGGTCCCTGAACACAACACACACATCTCATCAACAGTCCACTCCCATCTCCAGCGCTTCCTCCAGGTCCCTGAACACAACACGCAAATCTCATCAACAGTCCACTCCCATCTCCAGAGCCTCCTCCAGGTCCCTGAACACAACACGCACATCTCATCAACTGTCCAGAGCCTCCTCCAGGTCCCTGAAACACAACACGCATATCTCAACAGTCCACTCCCATCTCCATAGCCTCCTACAGGTCCCTGAACACACCACGCATATCTCATCAACAGTCCAGAGCCTCTTCCAGGTCCCTGAAACACAACACGCATATCTCAACAGTCCACTCCCATCTCCATAGCCTCCTACAGGTCCCTGAACACACCACGCATATCTCATCAACAGTCCACTCCCATATCCATAGCCTCCTCCAGGTCCCTGAACACACCACGCATATCTCATCAACTGTCCAGAGCCTCCTCCAGGTCCCTGAACACAACACGCACATCTCATCAACAGTCCACTCCCATCTCCAGAGCCTCCTCCAGGTCCCTGAACACAACACGCACATCTCATCAACTGTCCAGAGCCTCCTCCAGGTCCCTGAAACACACCACGCATATCTCAACAGTCCACTCCCATATCCATAGCCTCCTCCAGGTCCCTGAACACACCACGCATATCTTATCAACAGTCCACTCCCATCTCCAGAGCCTCCTCCAGGTCCCTGAACACACCAAGCACATCTCATCAACAGTCCACTCCCATCTCCAGAGCCTCCTCCAGGTCCCTGAACACACCACGTATATCTCAACATTCTCGTATACTGGGCATAAACAGGAGGCAGCAGCGTGTATATGTAAATAAAGCCTTGGAGACTTCAGAGTCCCTGAGTTTGCTCCTTACTTGGCCCCCATGGGGATGACTCCCTTGGACCCGACCCCCACGGGGATGTGGTCGAACAGCGCCTGGGCCAGCTGCTCCTTCACCGGCTGGACGTCCCCCTCGTCCAGGTTCGTCCTCAGCAGACGGACGCCGCAGTTTATGTCGAAACCGACGCCGCCTGCCAAACACAACGTGGTGCAGATTTAGACTTCTATAGAGTCTTCACAGCAGCTAATCGTCTAACATCAGGGACTTATCTTCTGTTAATGTTAATTACTTTTAGCATGAGTTATTTTCCTAAAACATAGGGATGTTTCACATCTGAAAGTCCGGACCAAAAAGAACAATACATATAATTCTATAACTATATTTTCTCTGCTCTGATAGCAGACAGCTCTCCCTCTCTCTTACGTTCACACGGAGCACTGAGGAGCCTTTAAAGCAGGGCTCCAGACTAACCTTTTGCCTTGGTTGCTCTGGTGCACCTAACCTTTTTATTTAGGTGCACCAGCACAAAACGTAGGTGCACCCAAATCTTTCCTCGCGTCGCCTGCAACGCTGAATGGCGATACACGATATATAGCTCTGTATTTTTTTTTTACAAAGTGGGCTAAATGACATTTAAGTCAAAGCCACTTTTCACAAGCTCTCTCATTAAAACAGATTGTGATTAAAATAAAATGCAAAGACAGGGTTTCCTTTACCAGTTTGAACATATACAGCTGCAACACATTCAGAAAGTTATCTGAAATAAATGGCCTAGGATATATTAAAAATATATATATCTCTGAGAAAGCTCCTTCACTGGTTTTCAACAACAATAACAGAGAGAGAGGACGCCCGGATAGCTCAGTTGGTAGGCCTATATAGAGGTTAGACTCCGACCTGCGGCCCTCTCCCGCATGTCATCCCCCCTCCCTCTCCCCCCTTTCATGTCTTCAGCTTTCCTATCAAAATAAAGGCCGAAATCTTAAAGAAAAACAAAAAAAAAAAACAGGGAGACAGAGGGAGAGAGGGGGAGAGACAGAGGGGGACAGACAGAGGGAGACAGAGGGAGAGACAGAGGGGGACAGACAGGGGGAGACAGAGGGCGAGAGGGGGAGAGACAGAGGGAGAGGGGGAGACAGAGGGGGAGAGACAGAGGGGGAGAGGGGGAGAGACAGAGGGAGGGGGAGAGACAGAGGGAGAGAGAGGGAGAGACAGAGGGAGAGAGGGGGAGAGACAGAGGGAGAGAGGGAGACAGAGGGCGAGAGGGGGAGAGACAGAGGGAGAGGGGGAGACAGAGGGGGAGAGACAGAGGGAGACAGAGGGAGAGAGGGGGAGAGACAGAGGGAGACAGAGGGAAACAGAGGGAGACAGACAGAGGGAGAGAGGGAGAGAGGGGGAGAGACAGAGGGAGACAGAGGGAGACAGACAGAGGGAGAGAGGGAGAGAGGGGGAGAGACAGAGGGAGAGGGGGAGACAGAGGGGGAGAGGGGGAGTGTGATGGACTGTGTATGCTGCTAACAGAGTATCTGCTGACTCATTATGAATGGGTCCAGCACGAGGTGAATGCTCTTCGGCGGGTCAGCGGCGTTACACACGTCTTGTGTCAGCTATGAAATGTCTGTATCGTCACTGGCTGCATTTTGATGAACCATGATATTCTGGCCATGGGTCCCGTCTCTCGCCTCCCGCCTCGCCCAGGTCCAGCAGGCTCCGTCTCACATTACTCAACACACTGAAGTTAGTTGCATTCAATAACTTCTGTGTTTTTTGCCGTGGCGGCCGCAATAACACAGAGATACCAGCGGAAACACTGGTACCAATACAGGTTTCCTCTCATACTTAACAATATACAGCTGTGGTAATAACAATTACAACTGTAGACAAATGTCAGCACTCTCCATGTTGCAGGGGAGCAGTGAGGGAGTGAATGGGGGGCTGCGCAGAGGAGAGATCCAAACACAGGCACGGCTTTACAGAAGGAATGGGTCATGTAACGCGACATTAAACCATATCGATATAAACCCGCCAGAACGTCCTGGATTTGGTCCGAAGGTCTTGCGTCTGTCTGAGAATAATTAACTAATGTGCGTCCTACCTGGAGACACCACAGCATCGGGGTTGTTCATGTCGAAGGCAGCCATGTTTCCGATCGCAAATCCATATCCAGAGTGAACGTCTGGGAGACCGATGGACCTCTGTGGAGCCATTAAACACACAGTACGGTCAGCATGGAGCTTTTGCTGTCCAATTAAAAGGGTCATTTCGGTATAATTCAATATATTTTCCCATGTTTTGGGAAGTGACCAATGTGAACAAAAATGGTTTAAGTTGGTCCAGTAGTGAGCGAGAACGCTGTAACCAGCAGCCGTAAACCGGGCTGTAATGTTACCCTACAGGACTAATGTTCAGCATCAGTCAGCGTCCACTAAAAGTTCTGTTGTTGCTGCTGACAGACTCAGGTTATTATTCTAAGAGTCTGACAACATTATGAAAGGATCCCTACAGAGATAGACCTTTTAGTTAAAGAGGAAGATCCTTTTAGTTTAACATGAAACAGCCCCGAAATCACCATCACCAAACCCACCAGACTCCATGTAAATAATCAGGACTTTTAGCGTGTATAGAGCCAGCATATCTCCACCAGACTCCATGTAAATAATTAGGACTTTTAGCGTGTATATAGCCAGCATATTTCCACCAGACTCCATGTAAATAATTAGGACTTTTAGCATGTATAGAGCAGCATATCTCCACCAGACTCCATGTAAATAATCAGGACTTTTAGCGTGTATAGAGCCAGCATATCTCCACCAGACTCCATGTAAATAATTAGGACTTTTAGCGTGTATATAGCCAGCATATTTCCACCAGACTCCATGTAAATAATTAGGACTTTTAGCGTGTATAGAGCCAGCATATATCCACCAGACTCCATGTAAATAATCAGGACTTTTAGCGTGTATAGAGCCAGCATATTTCCACCAGACTCCATGTAAATAATCAGGACTTTTAGCGTGTATAGAGCCAGCATATCTCCACCAGACTCCATGTAAATAATTAGGACTTTTAGCATGTATAGAGCAGCATATCTCCACCAGACTCCATGTAAATAATCAGGACTTTTAGCGTGTATAGAGCCAGCATATTTCCACCAGACTCCATGTAAATAATCAGGACTTTTAGCGTGTATAGAGCCAGCATATCTCCACATGTAAATGGGTGAATTAAGGGTTTATTTCAACCAAACCAGAGTGGTGATTGTTGGAACAGTGGAAAGATGAACCAAGACGGCTTTTGGTAGTTTGATTTAGTTTCTGTCCACTTTGAATGAAGTGTGTTTCACGTTGATAAAAGTCCTGATTATTTACATGGAGTCTGGTGGAGTTTGGTGATGGTGATATCGGGGCTGTTTCATGTTAAACTAAAAGGATCTTCCTCTTTAACTAAAAGGTCTATCTCTGTAGGGATCCTTTCATAATGTTGTCAGACACTTAGAATAATAATCTGAGTCTGTCAGCAGCAACAACAGAACTTTTAATGGACGCTAACTGACGCAAACAGTGCGCAATTTCCCAGGAACGTTACATTGCTCGTTTCTCTCGCTTAATACTGGACCAATTTCAAAGACTGCCGTTCCCATCAGTCACTCGGACACATCGTGTACTCACATGTACGATCCCCGGCAGTGCCGCCACGTTCCCAATTTGTTTCATGGCTGGAAGGAATCCACCCACACCACCTGAAGGACAGAAACCATAAATGAAGTCAGACTTCAGAGGGATTTCACCGGGTAAAGAGTAGCGGTGAATAGCAGCTGACCTCTCCCTCCGCAGGCCTGGCGAAGCTCCTCAAACATCAGTTTCTCCAGAGGTTCGTTCACGTAGAAAATTCCCTCCACCTGAAAGAAAAAGTCTGTTAATGTGTCGGTTTGAAATATGACAAAACGTATGAGGATACCATCCTTTTCACGGTCAGTCTAATCTACCACATCTATCTCCTACTACGTCTATCCATCACGTTCCACTTCAGCCCGATGTCACTCTTTTCAGATGTCCGTTTTCGGATGTCCGTCCCCTTCCTCCGTCTCTGTGTTGGCGTTCTAACCAAGAGGGTCAGCTTCTCCTCGGAAAGAGTAGCTCCTATGGCGCCATGTTGATGCTACCAAGCCATCACCTCCCGTTAGCATCCCGTTAGCATCCCATTGACTCCCATTCATTCTGACGTCACTTTGACAGAGAATAACTTTACATCTGAAGCGTTTACAGACTCTATTTGTCCGTTGTTTATTTCTAAAGAGACACAACAATGTATAAAAGGCTCCATTACCTTGTAGCTCACGTTATGGCTCCGTAGCAGACGTTTTTTATAACAATAGGCTAACGATTGGGTCATAACCACGAGACTTCCTGTCTCATAGTAGAGGAGTTACCGTATAGTACAGGAGAAGCTCTCAGGCAGTTTGGACTTCCATCAGCTGTTTAAGTGTAATGACTAATGTTAACTATCATTTTAGTGATCAATAATGAGCCTGTGTCTATGTTATCTCCTTACATATACCTACGCTCTCCGTCTCTGCTAGATTGGGAATGATTGAGATTTCTCTTGGCACAGCTACCAGAAGACTTCCAACTTTCAGACAGGTTGCTCACGTCACATCTACGTCTTCAAGCTCTAATGTCCTTCGCTGGTCTCCGTCCAGAGACACGGGACCTGTTGGTCCATTATATATATATATATATATATTAAGGCCCGATTACAGCTCTACACACGGGCTGGGCAATATATCGATATATGAGACTAGATATCGTAATATCGTGATATGACACAAGTTGTCTTTTCCTGGTTTTAAAGGCTGCGTTACAGTAAAGTGATGTTATTTTCTGAACTTACCGGACTGTTGTAACTGTTCTATTGTTTGCCTTTACCCACTTAGTCATTATGTCCACATTATTGGTGATTATTTATCAAAACTCATTGTGTTAACATTTTGTGAAAGCATCAATAGTCAACGCTACAATATCGACATTGGGGCATTTTGTCAAAGATATCGTGATATTTGATTTTTGCCATATCGCCCAGCTCTAACGTCCACATGTTCCACCAAAACTAGTTCCATCCCGAGATTATTTAGCAGAGGCGCCGTGGCTCCGTCCGGAGCTTAGCCCCGCCCACGACGATTGTGATTGGTTAAAAGAAATGCCAATCAACCAGAGCACGTTGTTCTCCCATCCAGGAACGCTGTGTGGACTATGCGAGACTATGGTCAGTCCAGTTCAATCTCTTAATATCATATCATTTCATTTCAAAGATCCAGTCTTGGTCAGATTATAGGCCTATAATCTGCTGATTTCCATTAGAAAAACTGTACATTATGACTTATGATGCCTACGTAGCCAAACAGTACACTATAGTTAGATTTATGTTACATGTTTTCATCAGGTGCGGTATTACATTCAATTTATCGCACCGTTGTGACGAAAAGAGAGCTGAGCCAGAAGGCAAAGCTCTCAATCTACCGGTCAGTTTTTGTTCCTACCCTCACCTATGGTCATGAAGGCTGGAGGTCATGACCGAAAGAACGAGATCCAGGGTACAAGCGGCCGAAATGGGTTTCCTCAGGAGGGTAGCTGGCGTCTCCCTTAGAGATAGGGTGAGAAGCTCAGTTATCCGTGAGGAGCTCGGAGTAGAGCCGCTGCTCCTTTGCGTCGAAAGGAGCCAGTTGAGGTGGTTCGGGCATCTGGTAAGGATGCCCCCTGGGCGCCTCCCCTGGGAGGTGTTCCAGGCACGTCCCAGCTGGGAGGAGGCCTCGTGGGAGACCCAGGACTAGGTGGAGGGACGTCCAGCTGGGAGGAGGCCTCGGGGGAGACCCAGGACTAGGTGGAGGGACGTCCTGCTGGGAGGCCTCAGGGAAGACGCAGGACTAGGTGGAGGGACGTCCAGCTGGGAGGAGGCCTCGTGGAAGACCAGGACTAGGTGGAGGGATTATATCTCTAACCTGGCCTGGGAACGCCTCGGGATCCCCCAGTCGGAGCTGGTTAATGTGGCCCGGGAAAGGGAAGTTTGGGGTCCCCTGCTGGAGCTGCTACCCCCGCGACCCGACCCCGGATAAGCGGATGAAGATGGATGGATGGATATCACTAGGATCCACCCTTTAAGTCGGCTACTATTTTATAGCTCACGGTGTTATCACTAAACTACGTCAGCGGGTTTAATCTTTGGTATACGGCTGATATCTGCGACAGTTTTCATTGGTTCTTCTGACTACATACAGTTTATTATTGTTATATATTCAGAAGGGAGTCCCTGCCTGGTTAAAGTCTATGTGCTAACTGACTGTATAGTTATTGTTTGGGCCTATATCTCTTAACCAAAAGTATTGGATCCTTATAAAATGTTTGTTTATGTTAAAAAAAAAACTTACCAGAGTTTATTCTCTCAATTTCATATCAATTATAAAACCCCAGTCTAGTTCAGATTATACTCCGCGACTTCCCATTTGAAAAACTGTAAATTATGACTTAAAATGCCTCCGTAGCCAAACTGTACACTATATTTGGATTTATTTTACACGTTTGCATATCACTAGGATCCACCCTTTAATACGGCTAGGATTTTATAGCTAACAGTGTTATCACTAAACTACGTCAGCAGGTTTTATCTTTGGTTTACGGATGATTTCAGGGATCCTTTGCATTGGTTCTTGTGACTACATACCGTGTATTATTACTACATTAAGTGTATTAGTTTCGTATTTCAGAAGGGAGTCCCTGCCTGGTTAAAATCCACATAACTAGCCAACATGTGCTAACTGTAATAACTGTAATGCTATAAGCTAACCTGCTAGCTGGCCACGTTAACAGCTGAAAAGTGTCCAGAGCCTCACCTGCATGTTTGGAACAAACCCTTTTTTAATCCTCCAGCAGTTCTTGCCCGTCTTATCCAGATACTGCAGCTCATCGTTATAGCTCCGACTCATTGTTCAGATCAGAGAAGGGCTGATGTTAACAACAGTTTATTGCTGCGTTTCACCGGCGGACAAGTGCCAACAGTCAGAGCGGTTCTTCTTTAAGGGTTATTGGCGGTTGGCAAACCAACTTAAAGGCGCATTACCGCCACCAACTGGACTGGAACGTTAATGTCAGTACCCGATCCGTCCCGCCTGTAAGATCCGTTCTGCGCATGCGCATAATTGCGTAGTAGAAAACGAGAGATAAATGCAGGAAATAAATAAAATAAATAAATAAATAAAATTAAAAATAATTAAATAATTTTTTTTTTTAAAACATTTAAAAAATACAAAATAAAACAATAACAAATAAAAATAAATAAAATACAATTAAATAAAAAAAAAAAAATTAAAAATACAAATTAAAACAATAACAAATAAAAATTAAAATAAATAAATAAAATAAAACCTAAATCCTCTTTACTAAATCAAGTTCTCTTAGAAACTTAATAATATAGTGATATTTCTTCTATAGATATAGTGATTATTTTATTATTTATTTTACATTTATTTTATCTTTATTAATACATACTGTGTGTATATGCTTATACTAATATTGTTTACATTCTTTTTATTCTTCTTATATTTAGAGAATGTGTGACGTGCACCAACAACACCATGACAACTTCTTTGTACGTGTTAAAAAACGTACTTGACAATAAAACCCTTTCTGATTATGATTCTGACCTTACCGGCTGTTTTCCCCAAACGCCCTGACTGTTGAATATTATATTCTTTTGTATGTGTTTTATTGAATGTACATCTTCTACGAGATTGTGTATTCTTAGTTTTGTAATGTTTTTAAAGTTTGTTTATTAAAAAATGCTGATGTTAATTTGGCCTGACGCATGAAATGTTTAACTTTTAACAGAAGTGAAAATATGTAAGATGTAAAAATATATATAACTCATATATAAAGAAATGAGTTAAAGTGAATGAGGGGTAGGAAACTTTACGAGCTTCGGCTTCATCCTGCTCCTTTTCGGACACATTTTTTAAATCAGAAATGGTAATGGTATTTTTAATATTACTTGTAAACACTGTATGGATATATATTATATATATTATATTGTTCTTTTTCCTTTGGTGTGTTCCTACACACTTTATATATATATATATATATATATATATATATATATATATATATATATATATATATGTGTGTGTGTGTGTATTTGGATATGTATGCATATGTATGCATATGTATGTATGTATGTATATATAGGTACATATATAGGTACATGCTGTATGTGTATATGTATTTTTAGTTTTGTTCGAAATAAAAAAAAGAAAAAAAAAATGAAATGAAGATATAAATAGTGACTTTTTTGCTAAAAATAAATACAGAACTCATAAAGTGATGGTAAGTGGTGTTAAAAACTTATTATATTATAATAATAATAATAATATACATATTATTGTTCCCAAACCAGAGTGTTCGCGAATAAATAAACTGCTCGCTTGTCGTAGTTGTAGTCAAAAGAGTTTAGTCAAGAGTCTGTTAGCAGAGCCTGACATTTGGCGAGCGGCCTTCAAAATAAAAGCATAATTAGCTCACTATAATATAATAAATATATTTTTTTTTAATTAACACATTTACAGTACAATGTATTGTTGACATGTTTATCACACTGTCAACAATAAATCAACATATGATAATGTATATACCAACATATATATATATATATTTTAAATATAGGCTAGCTATCTTTTTCAACAAAAACACTAATACAAAAAACTACTATTTCAAGCTCAATCCTAACCAGATTTAAGACAGAATTAAATAAAATTCAAATCAATAACAAATGACAAAGACGTGGACTCATTGTTGATTATTTTAAAATCTGACAAATGTCATTTTATATTGCCGAGTGTTTCTTTTATATTTTGTCTCAGTTCCTTTTTATCCATCCATCCAACATTTCTCCATCCATCCATCTTCATCTGCTTATCCGGGGTCGGGTCACGGGGGCAGCAGCTCCAGCAGGGGACCCCAAACTTCCCTTTCCCGGGCCACATTAACCAGCTCCGACTGGGGGATCCTGAGGCGTTCCCAGGCCAGGTTAGAGATATAATCCCTCCACCTAGTCCTGGGTCTCCCCGAGACCTCCTCCCAGCTGGACGTCCCTCCACCTAGTCCTGGGTCTCCCGAGGCCTCCTCCCAGCTGGACGTGCCTGGAACACCTCCCCTAGGGAGCGCCCAGGGGGCATCCTTACCAGATGCCCGAACCACCTCAACTGGCTCCTTTCGGCGCAGAGGAGCAGCGGTCTCTACTCCGAGCTCCTCACGGATAACTGAGCTTCTCACCCTCTCTCTAAGGGAGACGCCAGCTACCCTCCTGAGGAAACCCATTTCGGCCGCTTGTACCCTGGATCTTGTTCTTTTGGTCATGACCCAGCCTTCATGACCATAGGTGAGGGTAGGAACAAAAACTGACTGTAGATCGAGAGCTTTGCCTTCTGGCTCAGCTCTCTTTTCGTCACAACGGTGCGATAAATTGAATGTAATACCGCACCTGCTGTGCCGATTCTCCGACCAATCTCCCGCTCCATTGTCCCCTCACTGCGAACAAGACCCCAAGGTACTTGAACTCCTTCACTTGGGGTAAGGACTCATTCCCTACCTGGAGAAGGCACTCCATCGGTTTCCTGCTGAGAACCATGGCCTCCGATTTAGAGGTGCTGATCCTCATCCCAGCCGCTTCACACTCGGCTGCGAACCGATCCAGTGAGTGCTGAAGGTCACAGGCCGATGATGCCATCAGGACCACATCATCTGCAAAAAGCAGCGATGAGATCCCCAGCCCACCGAACTGCAACCCCTCTCCACCCCGACTACGCCTCGATATCCTGTCCATAAATACTACAAACAGGATTGGTGATAAAGCGCAGCCCTGGCGGAGGCCAACTCTCACATGAAACGAGTCCGATTGTATTTTTGAAAATCTTCATTTTGAAACCGGAAGCTGTCTTTTTAGCTGTGACGTTTTGACTTTTTGTGCGTCTCTAGTCGCTCCTGGGTCTGTTTACAGATGCAACTCTTCAGAGAAATGTGATAAAACGACCTGGATTTAATCACTTTAATCCATCATGTAAGTGTTTGTTCTGTTTTCACTGCTTTTATCACCAAATCGTCTTTTAAACAAGTCAACTAGCTAACCTTGTTAGCACTAAGTTAGCTAACTAGCGACGCTTCACTGTTACGCAGCAACTTAAAACGTTGGTTAACGTTCAGCCCAGAAACGAAAACGAAACGTTTAATTTCTTCTTAAATAACAAATCACATTTGATTCCAGCCTTCTGATAAATTAGTTAAATCTGTTTCTGTGTTGTTTTACTTATTTTTGCAATAATAATGTGTTGACAGTTTTGTCTTGTTGTCATGTTTTCTTCCAAACTCTTAAGTTCCTAACGTCAATTAACGGAAAATGTAACGTGTTTTGCATCTGAATGTTATGCCGAATGATTAAATACAGTTTGGTTTCAGGCTAACAAAAAGCTACAGTACTCCCAACACCGAAAAACTACTTCAATGACTCATCAAGCATTTAAAAGATGGAGATTCCTGGCGGAGTTTTGTACTTAAAAGATAGCAAATGAATGACTCATGAAGCTTTCGTTTTGGCCCTATAATCAGGATAATTGTAAGCTTAACAATGGACAATATACTATATATATATATATATATATATATATATATATATATATATATATATATATAAAAATATCTCGTCTATCTCGAAATATATCTCAAGAGAAAATACACACACCTTTAAATATATTCCTTTGTAGACATAGGCATCTCTCTACCAAACTCCTTTAAGTTTTCGCCACATTTTAGGGAAAACTGATATTTTGAGCTATCGTGCTAAAAACATTTATTTAATTAATTTCTGTTTGTAAAAACCAATGAAGGAATAATATCAAGGATGATATACGTCCCAAAATATGTGGACACTCCTGTCAAACATGTGCGTAGTTCTTAAGAAAAAAAACACATTTTAAAAGATGTTTTCTTTTGCAGATATAGGAATCTTTCCACCAAACTCCATTCACTTTTCGCCAGATTTTAGGAAAAGTAGTTTCGAGCTATTGTGCTAATATCATGTATGCTATATTTCTAAAATTATGTGGACACTCCTGTCAAATATGTGCGCAGTTCTTAAGGGGAAAATAGGTATCTTTCCACCAAACTCCATTCACTTTTTTGCGACATTATAGGGAGTTATTTTGAGCTATTGTGCTCTGCTGTAATGCTCTTTGTTTTTTATTTATATCTTTATTTTTGAATTGAATACATACTGTGTTAATGTGGCTCGGGAAAGGGAAGTTTGGGGTCCCTGCTGGAGCCGGATAAGAGGACGAAGATGGATGGATACATACTGTGTACTTATACTTATATTGTTTATACCTCCATCTAGAGAATGTGTGACATGCACCAACAACACCAAAACAAATTCCTTGTATGTGATAAAAAACGTTTATTTAAAAGAAACGTGATTCAGTTTATAAAAACAGATAAAGGAATAATATCAGGTAAGCTAAGTGGCCAAAAGTATGTGGACACCCCTTTTGCACATATTTACTGTACCTTTGGCCTGGGTCTATTTTTCATTCAGCCTCTTTTTTTCTTATGCAACAGGTATTGTGTATATATGTTTCTGTATTTATTGTTTATTTCATTTTATGTTTGTTGGAGCTATTCATTGTTTCGTTATGTTAAATAGTTCTGTTTTGTTTGCATTATACAGCTGCATACGTTTGATTATATCATTAGTATCTTTACTTTGGTTACTTTAAAGGTGTAGTAGGTAACTTATAAAACTCCCTTTCTGTCATATCTGCTGAAACTGACCCTATGTTCCAGTAGAACTACAGGAAGCAGGTCATTAAAATAATCCAGCTCCTCTGGCTCCACCTACAGCTTGGAGCCCTGTTCAGATGGACCAATCAGGGCCAGGGGGGTGTCTAACTGTTCAGATGCACCAATCAGGGCCAGGGGGGGGTGTCTAACTGTTCAGATGGACCAATCAGGGCCAGGGGGGGTGTCTAACTGTTCAGATGCACCAATCAGGGCCAGGGGGGGTGTCTAACTGTTCAGATGGACCAATCAGGGCCAGGGGGGGTGTCTAACTGTTCAGATGGACCAATCAGGGCCAGGGGGGGTGTCTAACTGTTCAGATGGACCAGTCAGGGCCAGGTGGGGTATCCAACTGTTCAGATGGACCAATCAGAGCCAGGAGGGGTGTCTAACTGTTCAGATGGACCAATCAGGGCCAGGGGGGGGGGTGTCTAACTGTTCAGATGGACCAGTCAGGGCCAGGTGGGGTATCCAACTGTTCAGATGGACCAATCAGGGCCAGGTGGGGTATCCAACTGTTCAGATGGACCAATCAGGGCCAGGGAGGGGTGTCTAACTGGCCAGCGCTGTTTGCACGATCTGTTCTGCGCATGCGCAAGATGATAATCCTGTTTTACGAGTTGTCTTAATACATCCATGGGATTTTCGACACTGCACGATCTGTCATAGCTGTAGCGGTCTGCCGTTAGCCTCATGGGTGTATTAAGAGAGCGGTTAGCCTCCACCGGGAAGCTACTGCTAGTTTAGCTAACAGCTAATTCGGCTAACCGCTAGCTGAGACAGCTTGATTCAGTCTAAAAAATAACGTTAACTCAAACACTGGGGAAAGCAGGCTACAGCTACATTAAGACTTTATAGTAATAACAATAAAGACAAGTATTGAGTGATTGTATTATGAGCACAAGTAGTAAAGTAGAACTGACGTAACAGCTGTTATATATATTTGAACGTGTTATTTTCAGGTTTGAGGGTCTTTTACATGCTGTCTGGTTAGCCGAAAGCTGTTAGCTAAACTAGCGTTAGCTTCCCGGTGGAGGCTAACAGTTCTCTTAATACATCCACGAGGCTAACGGACCGCTACAACTACGACCAGAAGCGTGGAACAGATCGCGCAGTGTCGTAAATCCTCGTACAACAGGATTATCATCTTGCGCAGAACAGATCGTGTACAGAAGTCTCGATGCGTTGCCTGATGCTCTTGTTGAGACTGAACCTGTTCATGTTTGGCGTGCAGCATGAAGCTGCGAGTTCGGATCCAGCGGCAGACCACCAGGGTGGAGTTACCTGGAGAAGAGCCCAGCCTGAGCCAGCTCACAGACCTCATCAAGGAGACGCTTTTGTCTTCTCACGGACTCAGGTCAGACATCCTTGTAGCCTTTAGACCTTAATACAGCTGATGGGTGATATGGAGAAAATCAGATATCGTCCATGTGTCCATATCTCAGTTGAGGTAGAAATAGTTTGGCGGTGCGTAATGCAGTAGTAATGTCAGAGTCCTGATCACAAGCTTCCAATATTGACTATTGATTAGTACCGAAGCTTTGAAGCACAAAACATGGTATTTGGGGCAGCCCTAATATGAACTATAAACCAAACACTGGACGTATCTACAGCCCAGGTTATCTTTGTATCTTCAGCGTAATCAAAACTGGACTTTTTTGGACATTTTTATTGCATTTTCAATTTTTCTTTCCGCTTTTTTCACGGTTTCTGTTGGACTTTTTGTCGCCTATTTCGAATTTGTCTTTGACATTTTTTTTTATTAGTTTTTGTTGCCTTTTCGGGGGGTTTTTTGGGACAATTTTTGTCACCTTTTGCCAAAGTTTTGGAGGTTTTTTTCAACAATTTTTTCCGATGTTTTTGTCGCTTTTCTCAATACATGCAGAAATGTCACGGGGAAAGTTAGTTGGAAATCTTAACCCCCCCCCAATGTTGAACCCATAATTACGCCCTTGCTGAGTCCTGACGTTAAAGTCTTGTTCCGGTTCCCGGTGCCAGCAGGATGTTTGATTTCCCGGATGTGACGCCACGGTGTGTTTTTCCGTTTCAGTGCAGACACACAGTTCAGTTTGTCGCTCAACGGCTCGGAGCTCCTGTCCGACTCCGGCGAGACGCTGTCGTCCTGCGGCATCGTGTCCGGGGATCTGATCTGCGTCGTCCTGCCTGAGTCGGCAGCTGGCGCCTCCACCGCCTCCACCAACGGGACGACGGGCGGCGGCACGGAGGCCCAGAGGCAGCAGCAGCAGAACCAAGGGAACGAACAAAACCAACAGACTGCTGTAGTGACATCCAACCGGGTGAGCCCTTCACTAATCTCACTTTGCCAGACCTTCCTCCTCAGCGCTGTGGAGGAGGGTCTGCATCACACAGCCAGACCTTCCTCCTCAGCGCTGTGGAGGAGGGTCTGGCTATCACACAGCCAGACCTTCCTCCTCAGCGCTGTGGAGGAGGGTCTGGCACAGACATTAGTTTATTGACATGCTTTTATTTAATTGAAAAAGTCACAATATGTGTGATTGTTTTATTACATATCTCATGTAGTCTTCTCACTTACAGTTTGGTCAACTTAAAGCCCCAAAAAAGTCAGCAAAAAACGTCCTTAGCCATCAGAGAGTTTAGCAAATCAAGCCATGAAAGAACCTTTTTTTACATTTTTTTTTGGAATTCACTTTATTTTAGAAAGCAGATGTGTTAAAAGCCCCTGACACACCAACCAGACGGCCGACCGTCGGCAGTAAAGCCAGTCGGACTGATCAGTCCCCCCGAGGTCCAGAAAGAGCCTCAGGACGCACCGAAGAGACGCGACTTCAGCGTACGTTCTGCGCGATAACATAACAGCAGGCGGCGCTACTCGGTATTGTCGCCCAAAAAATGAAAACCGGCGGCTGACAGGCTCCCAGATTTTTCACGCGAGCATCATGGCGTCTCGTTCAGAATATGATCTCATATTGGACTAAAATAGTTCACCGAAACGTGTTTCTGGAAACATGTGAAGAGAGAAACAGGCCGTGCAGCTGCTGAATCTGTCTTCATTTCACATCAACAAAGGTCAGTTTAGAAGATTAATGTCAGATGTTGAGAGACTCTAGTCACGCTCATCCCGCTCGCCATTTCCGGGTTAGCTCTCCATCAATCAGATGGGTCATTGAGTCCGACTACCCGCCTTCCGATTCAACAAGTCAGGTCGGCCAAAATGAAGGCCGACGGCACGGAAAAAACACCGAACAGACTCGAGTCACTGACCTTGCCAGACTGTCCGACGGCCGATTATCAGGTTGGTGTGTCGGCGCCTTTACGCTCACAGTCTTGTTGTATTGAACAAACAGCCGACAGGCAGCAGCTGGAGGCCTGCAGAAGCTCTTACACAGACTCAGGACTCCCCTGAGGTCTTGGACTCTGGATCGTCTGGACCGCCTGCACCGTCGGAGCCCAGCTGGGAGCCGATGCTGTGCAGCGAGGCGGAGGACGGCCAGGCTCCTCTGTCCCTGGAGCTCCTCCACCACTCGGCAAAGACCAGCAGTCCCAGCGACGCCGTCATGGTGGCCGGACACCTGCTGATGCTCGAAACGGGCTTCGCTACACAGGTAAGACGGCCGCAGGATGGATGGAATCCACTCAGACTAAACTCAACCTAGCCAACAGCACTCTAAATAACTCACTAAAACTAAACTGAAAAGAAATCAGAAAGTCAAAGCTAAAATACAAAAACGTGTGTGTGTGTGTGTGTGTGTGTGTGTGTGTGTGTGTGTGTGTGTGTGTGTGTGTGTGTGTGTGTGTTCAGGGCTGTGAGGTGAAGGCTGGGGAGATGCCTGCAGGCTGGAACGCAGCGGCCGGCGTCTACCGGCTGCAGTACTCTCACCCTCTGTGTGACAACAGCGTCGCCATGGTGGTGGCCGTGTGCATGGGCCCCGTGCTCGTCATCAACGGTCAGTTATCCTCCTTTTCTCTACAGCTGCAAAGACTAGTCCATTAGTCGTCAACTCTTACTGTACGTACACCTCGCTGCCGACTTGATCTTCTAAAGATACAGGAAGTCATTCATCTTCAATGGAAGCTTCTCTCAGCTGCAAGGAGCGTCAAATCTGTCGGCGTCGCATTTTGAGCGACCAGAGCGTCAATCAGAAAGCTGAAAGTAGGTCAACGTTATGGTAATGAGCTGTGACGTTCAGCAGCAACCAATCAGAATATAGATGTCCTTCACGCTGGCTGATCCCAGAGAAACGTACGATGTAAACTTTCGTACGCTAACGCTAGCATGCTACCTCGTTCTCAATAGCAAAGCACTGCTACGACACACACAAGTTCACCATAATCTCCAAAAGAACTACTTCTATGTGCGCCCTCATTTAGAAGAAGTCTCCCAGCTAATCCTGCCTTGTAACTGACTGAAGCTGGAGAAACAGCCTTTCTTTTACTGTCTATGGAGCTAGCTAGCTGACATGATCTACATCTGAGCTACTGAGCATGTGCAATCAAAGATAGTACAGAAGAAGAAGAAGAAGAGAGGTCTCACTCTGTAGCTGAAACAGAGACCAGCTGAAAAGAGGATCTGCAGCAGTGAGAGAGAGCTGTGCAGTACAACAACAATATGGTGTTTTTTGACAATTAAACCATGTAAACCTATTCTGGTACAACCTTAAAATACAGTTATGAACCTGAAAATGAGCAGAATATGGACGCTGTAATAGCGATCACGTGCAGTGAATGGTTAACATGCTTTTACGTCTGTTTTGGTGAGCCCAGAGGGGAAATATGTCAGTTTAAAAGTAGCCTACATTTACAGTAGCTAGCTAACGGTAGACTACGGAGAGAGGGGGATATTTTTACGTCCGTTTCGGAGCGACAGAGGGGAAATATTTCAGTCCACACATTAAGTGGAACCGGAATTTGCGTTTTAATCCGGTCCGATTCCTACCGGTTGCGTAGGCGTTTCGGGACCCAACCCTATTTAAATCCAGAATAATTGTCAGTTGAAGTGCTTGTCCAACGAAGGATTGCAGAAGTTTTTTTTTTTTCCAAGTTTTTGTTGCTTTTCTCCCCCCCTCCAATGTTGAACCCTAAGTTACGCCCTTGCTTTGTATTAACGGGTAAAACTGTCCGTTGTCTGTCATCATTTTTACTTTTGGAGCATTAAAAAGTAGCATAACAACGGATGTTTTGGAACAGCTCACGTCTTCTGTGTTCTAACCCGTTTGTTCTTCTGCAGCGACCCTGAAGGTGAACGAAACCGTCGACACGGTCCGGAAACTGTGTCTCAATCCGTCCAGCTTCGTGACCCACGAGTGGCCAGGTAGAGCTTTCGATTGTCGAACTGGACCAGCGTGATCAGCGCTTCTTCTGTTAATAATAATAATAATAATAATAATAATAATAATATGCATCTGGAATCCCATCTGTGTTGTGTGTTCAGGAGAAAGTGCAGCTGCAGCTTACAGAGATTTGAAGAAACTGTCCCGAATCTTCAAAGACCAGCTGGCGTACCCGTTGATTGCCGCCGCCAGAGAAGGTACGCACGCCGCACGCCGCACGCCGCAGCTCCCCGTTATTCTCTGCACACGAGTTTCTTATCCCTCCTGTTGTCCTCGGGTCAAATCTGACCCATTTTCAAAAAGTGGGTTTCTTTCAACCAAATGTTCTAAAAGAATAACGTGGATGGTTCCTACGACGCTCTTCACAAGTTAAACAAATGATCAGTTCACTACTTTCATTGAATTTGGGGGTTTTTTATTCAATTTTATAGCATTTGAAGAAAATAAAATCGACAAAAACGTTGAAAAAAGTGAAATATTTTTTGAAAAAGTGACTAAAATGTTAAAAAGTGACAAATGTTGAAAAAACTGACAAATGTTAAAAAGTGACAAACGTTGAAAAAAGTGACAAATGTTGAAAAAACTGACAAAAATGTTAAAAAGTGACAAAAAACTTGAAAAAAAAAGTGACAAATGTTGAAAAAAGTGACAAAAAACGTTGAAAAAAACGTTAAAAAAAGTGACAAAAACATTGAAAAAAACATTTAAAAAAAGTGACAAAAAACGTTGAAAAAAGTTACAAAAAACGTTGAAAAAAGTGACAAAAAACGTTGAAAAAAGTGACAAAAATGTTGAAAAAAACGTTAAAAAAAAAGTGACAAATGTTGAAAAAAGTGACAAAAACGTCGGGAAAAGGGGCAGTAGTGACGAAATGTAAAAAAAAACCAAAATAGCTTGAATTTGAAATTCTGACCCAGAAAAACCAAAAGCTGTCGTGGTCGTGGTCGGCGGGAAGACAACACAAGAGTCGGACCCCAATCACACGGGACTAGTATCACCTGGGGGCCTCGTGTGATTTAGACATCCACCCCCCACATCTGAGTTTCTCCAAATCTACGGCAGAGGAGGGCCAGGCCCCCTGCACTTGGGTCGGGGGTTTGAACTCTTTTAGGGCCGGTAGAGGCTACCAGAGGCGCATCTACGGTGGCCCTGAAGTGCAAATCACAACAGCAAAAAGAAAAACGCAACAGCAAATCATAAAACACGACAGCAAATAGGAAAACACGACAACAAATCATAAAACACGACAACAAATAGGAAAACACGACAACAAATAGGAAAACACGACAACAAATCATAAAACACGACAGCAAATATGAAAACAAAACGGCATTAACTTCTACCGGAAAGGTAGGGCCTATCTAGCAGAGGACGGAGCCTCCTGATTGGACAGACGGACTGTCTGTCTTTTAACAGGAAGGAGAGGTGAAAAACACGGAAAAGCGGCTACTTTTAACAGAGAGACAGTCCGTCTGTCCAATCAGGAGGCTCCGTCCTCTGCTAGATAGGCCCTACCTTTACGGTAGAAGTTAATGCCGTTGTGTTTTTCTGTTTGCCGTTGTGATTTTCTATTTGCCGTTGTGATTTGCACTTCAGGGCCACCGTACACATCATCCCGACACGCCGATTCACACGGGACTAACCGGCAGAACGTCTGCGTCCCTACTCCGTCCCAGCTCCAGCGGTCCCAGATACAGAGCTTCTATTGTTGACGGACGCCAGATGAATGTAGTGGAGTAACTAAAGTAACTAGTAACTAAAGTAACTAGTAACTAAAGCTAGAACAGATGAATGTAGTGGAGTAACTAAAGTAACTAGTAACTAAAGCTGCAACAGATGAATGTAGCGGAGTAACTAAAGTAACTAGTAACTAAAGCTAACAGTAAATGAAAGCGGGAATAGATTAAATGTAGCGAGTAACTAAAGTAACTAGTAACTAAAGCTGGAACAGATGAATGTAGCGGAGTAACTAAAGTAACTAGTAACTAAAGTAACTAGTAACTAAAGCTGGAACAGATGAATGTAGTGGAGTAACTAAAGTAACTAGTAACTAAAGCTGGAACAGATGAATGTAGCGGAGTAACTAAAGTAACTAGTAACTAAAGCTGGAACAGATGAATGTAGCGGAGTAACTAAAGTAACTAGTAACTAAAGCTGGAACAGATGAATGTAGTGGAGTAACTAAAGTAACTAGTAACTAAAGCTGGAACAGATGAATGTAGCGGAGTAACTAAAGTAACTAGTAACTAAAGTAACTAGTAACTAAAGCTGGAACAGATGAATGTAGCGGAGTAACTAAAGTAACTAGTAACTAAAGTAACTAGTAACTAAAGCTGGAACAGATGAATGTAGCGGAGTAACTAAAGTAACTAGTAACTAAAGTAACTAGTAACTAAAGTAACTAGTAACTAAAGCTGGAACAGATGAATGTAGCGGAGTAACTAAAGTAACTAGTAACTAAAGCTGGAACGATGTAGTGGAGTAACTAAAGTAACTAGTAACTAAAGCTGGAACAGATGAATGTAGCGGAGTAACTAAAGTAACTAGTAACTAAAGTAACTAGTAACTAAAGCTGGAACAGATGAATGTAGCGGAGTAACTAAAGTAACTAGTAACTAAAGCTGTAACAGATGAATGTAGCGGAGTAGAAGTAGAAAGTGGCATGAAAAGAAAAGACTCAAGTAAAGTACAAGTACCTCAACATTTGGACTCAAGTACAGTACTGGAGCAAATGTACTTAGTTACACTCCAGCGCTGATGTCACTGTGATGTCACTATTTGCAGCGATGGCTCTGCCGGTGGCGTTCGGTCTGGCTGCTCTTCCTCCGGAGCTGCTCCTCCGTGTCCTGCGGCTGCTAGACGTCCGCTCCGTGGTCAGACTGTCGTCGTCCTGCCGACACCTGAGCGTCTGCTCGGCCGACTCCTCGCTGTGGAGACACCTGTACCTGCGCGACTTCACAGGTGAGACAACAGGCTTTTATAAACACAGTTTGTCTTCTGATCGCCTTGGTGGATGTGTGACTTAAAGGGTAGCTTCGGTATTTTTTAACCCTGGGCCCTATTTTCCCACGTTTTTGTGTCTAAGTGACTGACTCTCCAACACCTCAACACTTCCTCTGAGTAGTAGTAGCAGCAGATGCTAACATATGCTAACATATGTTAATATGCACACAAAAAAATACTCAAATCTTAACACATGCTAACACATCTTCTAACATGCTAACATATGCTAATATGAAAAAAAAAATCATATGCTAACACATCTAACATGCTAACATATGCTAATATGCAAAAGAATGCTCATATGCTAACACATGCTAACACATCTGCGAACATGCTAACATATGCTAATATGCAAAACATTCTCATATGCTAACACATCTGCGAACATGCTAACATATGCTAATATGCAAAACATTCTCATATGCTAACACATCTGCTAACATATGCTAATATGATAAAATGCTCATATGCTAACACATCTTCTAACATGCTAACATATGCTAACGCATGCTAACATATGCTAATATGAAAAAAATATCACATACTAACACATCTTCTAACATGCTAACACATGCTAATATGCTATGACTCAGATTATTATTCTAAGTGTCTGACAACATTATGAAAGGATCCCTACAGAGATAGACCTTTTAGTTAAAGAGGAAGATCCTTTTAGTTTAACATGAAACAGCCCCAAAATCACCATCACCAAACTACACCAGACTCCATGTAAATAATCAGGACTTTTAGCGTGTATAGAGCCAGCATATCTCCACATGTAAATGGGTGAATTAAGGGTTTATTTCAACCAAACCAGAGTGGTGATTGTTGGAACAGTGGAAAGATGAACCAAGACGGACTTTGATAGTTTTATTTAGTTTCTGTCCACTTTGAATGAAGTGTGTTTTACGTTGATAAAAGTCCTGATTATTTACATGGAGTCTGGTGGAGATATGCTGGCTCTATACACGCTAAAAGTCCTGATTATGTACATGGAGTCTGGTGGAAATATGCTGGCTCTATACACGCTAAAAGTCCTGATTATTTACATGGAGTCTGGTGGAGATATGCTGGCTCTATACACGCTAAAAGTCCTGATTATGTACATGGAGTCTGGTGGAGATATGCTGGCTCTATACACGCTAAAAGTCCTGATTATTTACATGGAGTCTGGTGTAGTTTGGTGATGGTGATTTCGGGGCTGTTTCATGTTAAACTAAAAGGATCTTCCTCTTTAACTAAAAGGTCTATCTCTGTAGGGATCCTTTCATAATGTTGTCAGACACTTAGAATAATAACCTGAGTCTGTCAGCAGCAACAACAGAACTTTTAGTGGATGCTGACTGACGGTTTAGCGTCATATTGTAGCTTGTCCAGGGCGAAAAACTCCCAAGTTGTTGTTTAAATAATGCATAATAAACGTGTGTGTGTTGCGGTTCAGATCGAGATCTCAGCCGGTCCAGAGACACAGACTGGAGAGAGGTGAGAAACACACAACAACCTCAGTTCACCTGCACACACTGAATCCATATCTGGAAGTTACGCCCTTTCAACAAACAAAGAAATCTCTTTCTTTTCCGCTGTGTTGCACCAGCTGATAAAAAAACATATTGTGCAGCTTCTAGTATTTATATATATACATATTTAAATATTGACTCTTTTATTGTGAAAATCTGCAGTTGTAACGTTACCTGTAAATCTCTCTCGGCTGTTGCCTTTTTCGAGATTTTTGTGACATTTTTTTCCAATGTTTTTGTCGCCTTCTTCAAGGTTTTTTTTGGACATTTTTTCTTTTATTTTGTCGCCTTTTTTTTAGGTATTTTTGACAATTGTTTTTAGAGTTTTTGTCGCCTTCTTCGAGGGTTTTTTAGAATGAAAAAAAAAATCAGTTATAAACCTTTTTTTTTTTTGCCGCCTTTTGGCGTTTTTTCGCACGTTTCCCCGATAGATTTTTTGGTGTTTTTGTCGATATCTTTAACACACGATCCCAACCCCTCATATATTACATATTTAAATATTTCCTCTTTTATTGTGAAAATCTGCAGTTGTAACGTTGCGTGTAAATCTCTCTCAGTTGTACAAAAGGTTCCATAAGCTTCGCTGTGAGCTCCGCCACGTGACCCGCCACCGCTCGCTCCCCGTGCCCGTCCCGTACCACCCCCTCCACCACCCGCTGCCCGTCCCGCTGCACCCCCCGCTGCCCGGCATCATCGGGGGGGAGTACGACCAGTGGCCGGGCTTCCCCCGCGCCCTCCTCCCTCGCCCCCGCTACGACCCCATCGGCCCGCCGCGAGATCCCGACGGACGGCTCCCCAGAGTGCGGCCGACTGCGGGACGTCCCGCAGACATCCGGCGAGGATTCATCTGAGCCGTGCTGTTCTCTTCTGTTCTTTGTCTTCTGCAATAAAAACAACAACACAGACAACAACAACAACAACAACAACAGTCTTCCTTTATTCACGACGACCGTTACGTCACGTTTAGGCACCAAAAGGACTCGCTGAGTTTAGGAAAAAGATTTCGTTTCCTGGGTGAAAGTATTACAGTCATATTCTTATATTAGCTGAGAATCTTGAATTAATTTGGGTTTAATAATACAACTTCACAAAGTAAAGCAAATGTTTTTCAAAATAAAAGCACTCTGGTAAAGTCAGGAATCATTTTGGCTTTTTATGAAATCCTGTAAAGTTGTGACTCAGTTTTTCATAAGTCTTGCCTCACTGTTAAAATGACTCTTATTATGATTATGTTGTTTGATATTTGAGTTTTCTGCTTTTGAACGCTGGAATAATCTGCAAATGGAATAAAAAACAAATCCATCTGACTAAGATGGTTGTAACTTCTGTAGTAAAGGACCTTCGTTTGTTTCTCTTCCTTCCACCTCCGGCCCTTTAATGGGACCAAACTGCTTAAAATCATGTTTATTTTTCTTTTAAGATAATTTTTTGGGGCATTTTTGGCCTTTGTTTATATATGACAGCTGAAGACATGAAAGAGGGGGGGGAGAGACAGAGAGAGAGGGAGACACACAGAGAGAGACAGAGAGAGAGAGAGAGAGACAGATGCAGCAAAGGCTGCTGTATCGAGGAGTAAACATGCTAATGTAGTTGCCCGGCTAGCTCAGTCGGTAGAGCATGAGACTCTTAATCTCAGGGTCGTGGGTTCGAGCCCCACGTTGGGCGCATACCTTTTTGTTCCATTTTACAAATGTACATACTGTAACTACACCTATACATATTGTACTGCTCTTCATACTACTCATCCTGCACATACTTATTCTCACTACTCTTGTTACCACACTGTACATATCTGTCTATATGGTTCATACTGAACATCCATATTCTGTTTTTCTTATAATACGCTGCATCTATCTTTTATTCTACTAGTATAATGTCACTGCTGCTACATTGCACATATCTGCACATGTTCATATTACATAGCCATATTTATTCTGCTCTTATAAGGTAACTGCTAATACACTGCTCATATTTATATTTCATTTATAGTACTCTGAACCACCTTCTGTAAACCAGCTGTGTACTACTTGTACTTGTACTCTGCATAACCTATATGGGCGCGCGCTCTACCAGGTGAGCTACCCCGGCGCCCTAAACCCAGTTTCTTCATTAATTGCCCTAGAAGTTGATTCTCAGTAAAAATACTGTTTTTATTCAGTAATTCATTTCAGTGACTTTGGTTTTTTTTCTCAACACTTCCTGTGTGTTTCAAACTAAAAGAGGGATCGTCTAGTCCACTGGTTCTCAGGCTTTATTTCACTAATGTTCCCCCGTTGAACAGCGTCTTTAAGCCATGTACCCCCTAACCAGCGCAAATCATTTTTTGTAGAAAATAAAAAGTCTGTATAAAGAGGAAGAATACAGCGATGTCAGCGACAGATTTACTAAACGACAGCCTTGGACCTGGAGGACATTTAGATGATGAAGAATGGAGACAAAAACCTGGAAAAACACGGTAGAAAGAATATCAGAAAATGTAAAAACACAGAGCTGAACATATTTACTAGCATGTTAGGCCTCCTGCACACTGGCTGCGTGGCGTGAGCGTGCTGCTGCTGTGGCGTTTCAGCTGCGAGGTGTCTGCTGGAGCTGCTGCTGCTGGAGCTGCTGGAGCTGCTGCTGCTGGAGCTGCTGCTGCTGGAGCTGCTGCTGCTGCTGGAGCTGCTGCTGCTGGAGCTGCAGCTGCAGCAGCTGGAGCTGCAGCAGCTGCTGCTGGAGCTGCTGCTGCTGGAGCTGCTGCTGCTGGAGCTGCTGCTGCTGCTGCTGGAGCTGCTGGAGCTGCTGCTGCTGGAGCTGCTGCTGCTGGAGCTGCAGCTGCAGCAGCTGGAGCTGCAGCAGCTGGAGCTGCTAGCCTTGTCTGAACACATGGATGTTTCCCATTGATAACTGTGTTTTGTACATTTGTTTGCACATATTCCGATATATATTTTTATATTTCAATTCCCTTTCCTGAGATAATGAAGTCCATGTTATGGTTTTATCAGAATCCAGTGAAAGACTTCAACAGATTTCGCATTTATGTCAAAACCTCGAGACTTTCAAACATCAGCATGTCATTTATTAAATATATTTGTGTCTAAATGACAAACATATTTTCGTATTCTATGTTGTCTGGAAACGCTTCCAACACGCTTGCGCGTCGCATAAAAAATAGGCGTCGGTCTTCTTTCTAGCATGCACGCTCTGACCGGTTACCATGGGAGCCAAAATAAAGACTGACACACCCACGCAGCTAACACCCTCACGCCACGCTCAAGCCACGCAACTGACACACTCACGCCACACAGCTGACACGCTCACGCCACACACTGCTGACACGCTCACGCAGCTGACACGCTCACACCACACAGCTGACACGCTCACGCCACGCTCACGCGCTCACGCAGCTGACACGCTCACACCACACAGCTGACACGCTCACACCACACAGCTGACACGCTCACGCCACGCTCACACCACGCCACAGCTGACACGCTCACACCACACAGCTGACACGCTCACGCCACGCTCACGCAGCTGACACGCTCACGCCACACAGCTGACACGCTCACGCCACGCCACGCCACACACAGCTGACACGCCACGCAGCTGACACGCTCACGCCACACAGCTGACACGCTCACGCCACACAGCTGACACGCTCACGCCACGCACGAGCTGACACGCTCACGCCACACAGCTGACACGCTCACGCCACACAGCTGACACGCTCACGCCACACAGCTGACACGCTCACGCCACGCACCCAGCTGACACGCTCACGCCACACAGCTGACACGCTCACGCCACACAGCTGACACGCTCACGCCACACAGCTGACACGCTCACGCCACACAGCTGACACGCTCACGCCACACAGCTGACACGCTCACGCCACACAGCTGACACGCTCACGCCACACAGCTGACACGCTCACGCCACACAGCTGACACGCTCACGCCACACAGCTGACACGCTCACGCCACACAGCTGACACGCTCACGCCACACAGCTGACACGCTCACGCCACACAGCTGACACGCTCACGCCACACAGCTGACACGCTCACAGCCACACAGCTGACACGCTCACGCCACACAGCTGACACGCTCACACCACACGCTCACGCCACGCTGACACGCTCACGCCACACAGCTGACACGCTCACGCCACGCTCACGCAGCTGACACGCTCACACCACGCAGCTGACACGCTCACACCACACAGCTGACACGCTCACGCCACGCTCACACGGCTGACACGCTCACACCACACAGCTGACACGCTCACGCCACGCCACGCAGCTGACACGCTCACGCCACACAGCTGACACGCTCACGCCACGCCACACAGCTGACACCCTCACGCCACACAGCTGACACGCTCACGCCACACAGCTGACACCCTCACGCCACACAGCTGACACGCTCACGCCACGCCACACAGCTGACACCCTCACGCCACACAGCTGACACGCTCATGCAGCTGACACGCTCACACCACGCTCACGCCACACAGCTGACACGCTCACGCCACGGAGCCAGCGTGCAGGAGGCCTAATATGGAAAAGAATATGGATGTGCCTTCTGTCAGTTTGTGTGGTAAACAATAAACAACAACAGGAAGTCTGAGATCTCATGATTAGTAAACACTTTATTGGTTCTAAGAGACGTTCTAACAGATCTCCAAATGAAAACCAGAACTAAATAAAATGCAGATCTTTAAACATTTCAACACCAATGAACAAAATCATCCGTTTGGCAAATTCTCTCTTAACCCTCAAGATCTTCTCTCGGTCTGCTGAAGATGAAATAAAATAAAAATAAAAACAAACGGGCTGAAAATTCATCAATAACTGTGTCAGCCGACTCTACTTCTGTGGGCGAACACTACGACGGTACGATGAGGAACACGGTCACTAGAACATACTACAGGGGGGGGTGAGAGGATGTCTGTCTTGCAAGTGGACTGGACTTATAAGTCAACAGGAAGTAAGTGCCGATCCTGACTGAGCCCACTGTGTGTCGGTGCTTTAGGGTAACGATTAGCATTCGTACGGAGTCCAAACTGTGTCAAAACCAAAGACATTTAGGCTACATTTACATTGCTAGGTTTTGGTGTTTAAGCGTTTGAGTTTTGAGCCAAAAGTGATCTCGGTGCATGGGGGGGGGGACGACGACGCCAGAGCAGGGGGAATGAGAGGGGAAACACCAGAGCAGGGGGGAATGAGAGGGGGAAACACCAGAGCAGGGGGGAATGAGAGGGGGGAAACACCAGAGCAGGGGGGAATGAGAGGGGGAGACACCAGAGCAGGGGGAACGAGAGGGGGAGACACCAGAGCAGGGGGGAATGAGAGGGGGAAACACCAGAGCAGGGGGAATGAGAGGGGGAAACACCAGAGCAGGGGGGAATGAGAGGGGGAGACACCAGAGCAGGGGGGAATGAGAGGGGGAGACACCAGAGCAGGGGGGAATGAGAGGGGGAAACACCAGAGCAGGGGGAATGAGAGGGGGGAAACACCAGAGCAGGGGGAATGAGAGGGGGAAACGCCAGATTCTGCTGAACCTTAGAATTTTCTTCCACCAAACTGAGCCCTACGCTGTCACTCCGCGCTACGCTGGTCGCCGTAATGACGGCGCCGTTGATTACAGGAAGGTGTTTACGTAGGTGGAGCTTCAATGCAGCAGGCTGAGAGGAAGTGGAAATGGAACTGGTGAGCAGAAAAAGGGTTGTTTGGCAGTACTTTCAGTCAAAAGAAGGCCATTCAAGTCCAGCTACATGTTCAATCTGCAATGCTGATTAGTCTGGTGGTGGCGAGGACCCTAAACAATACACAACATCACCGCTGTTACAACATCTGGTATGAAACATCTGGAAGAATACGAGCTGAGCATGAAGGAATCTACAGACAGCAGCCAGAATGCAGCAACTTCAGGTACGGCAAAGGAAGGACAGTCACTGTTTACTTCATTAATGTGTTGACTGTGTTCATGGACTGAGGACGGGACGAGGACTCAGCAGAACCTCAACCAGGGGGTTCAGGATTCAGCAGAACCTCAACCAGGGGGTTCAGGATTCAGCAGAACCTCAACCAGGGGGTTCAGGACTCAGCAGAACCCCAAAAATCTGGATTCGGTGCATCCTTAAATCCAAAGATTTCAAGAACAGAAGCATCTGTACAGAGACAATAAGCTAAACTTGTCAGACAGTTTTTTGTACAGTTGGTCTCACACTGATTGTTTCCTTCACAGCTTTTGATCCCAGTGAAGCGTTTTGCATAATCTTTTGTTTTCGATCATCCTGAATTGTCACAAATGCTTGAATATAAAACTCTTCTGTACACGGGAAACTTCACTTGGTTTTTACATGAGCTGTACATGAATGAACTGGTTGACGCGTCCTATGGAAGGTCATTTATGCCAAGTTACATAAAAAATAAAGATACAATGAAGATTGAAATAAACAATTACTGAAATAAATCACATTTCTTTGATGTTTTGAGTCCAAATCATAATAATAAAATGGAGTAAGACTTTCACTTTAAGTCACAATTACGGGTTCTTCAAAAAAGGTCCAATTATGATTTAGTAACCGACCATTCTGACTTTGACTTCATGAGATCAAAATAATGAGACCGAGTCAAACGTACGACGAAAAATAAATAATAATACTAAAAAAATAACCTAAAAATGTCTTTTCAGCCCAATAAGAAGAGAAAGGTTTGAGAGGTCTTCCTACGTGTCAGTCAGGAGGTGGAAACATTCATGATTAATTATTCACGGGACTGGAGGCGTCGTCTTACTCTTTAGAATCGGTCTTAAAAACTGGTTTTACTTTTATTTACATTTGTTATGTTGGAAATCTTAAACCAAATCCATTACAGAGTAAAAACACTAAACAAAAGTAAATAACAATAATAACAGTGTGTGTGTGTGAGACTGTGTGTGTGTGTGTGTGTGTGTGTGTGTGTGTGTGTGTGTGTGTGTGTGTGTGTGTGTGTGTGTGTGTGAGAGTGACTGTGTGTGTGTGTGTGTGTGAGACTGTCTGTGTGTGTGTGTGTGTGTGTGTGTGTGTGACTGTGTGTGTGTGACTGTGACTGTGTGACTGTGAGAGACTGTGTGTGTGTGACTGTGACTGTGTGACTGTGTGTGACTGTGTGTGTGTGTGTGTGTGTGTGAGACTGTGTGTGTGTGTGTGTGTGTGACTGTGTGACTGTGAGAGTCTGTGTGTGTGTGTGTATGTGTGTGAGACTGAGTGAGAGTGTGTGTGTGTGTGTGTGTGTGTGTGTGTGTGTGACTGTGTGTGTGTGTCTGTGTGTGAGAGACTGTGTGTGTGTGTCTGTGTGTGTCTTGAGTAGATTTTTATTCCGATAGTTTCACTTTTACAGAACATATTGTTGTCCTCTGTCCACCTCTGGATATAACTCCTGACTTTCTAAATCAAAAACAAGATTATAAAAATGTATAAACCAAACACGAGCAAGTAACTAATGACACGTAATCCAAACTATTAGTATGTCTGACTTCATACGTCTCACAATTCATACTTCATGAGCATTGTTTCTCATCTTCTTCCATTTTCTGGCAGAAATGACCTTCCATATTTAGTCTCAAGATGGGAATGAAAATAAAAATAAAAAATAAAAACTAGGAACTTTATTTACATGTTTTAACATCTTCTCTTATTTACATTTTGTTCCTGTGTTTTATGTTAATTTCCATCTGAAATTATCAAACTTTTTGCCATATTTCTGGGAAACAAAAACATATTCCATGGACTTTCATCGGGTCTTTAATTTATAAAAAGGGTCATTTCGTGGGGGTTTAATCGACCTGGACCCTATTCTCCTATGTTCTGTGTGTGTAAGTGACTGATGGGAACAACAATCTTTGACACTGGTCCAGTATTGAGCGTGAACGCTGTAACCAGCAGCCACAGACCAGGCTGTAATGTTCCCCTACAGGACTAATGTTCAGCAGCAGTCAGCGTCCACTAAAACTTCTGTTGTTGCTGCTGACAGACTCAGATTATTATTCTAAGTGTCTGACAACATTATGGAAGGATCCCTTCAGATATAGACCTTTAAAAACCTCTTTGAGACCTTTCTGTTTAACCAGAAACTGCTCTGAAGTCGCTAGCGCTAAACCCACCAGACTCCATGTAAATAATCAGTACTTTTAGCGCGTATAGAGCCAACATATTCTCACCTGTAAATCTGTTAACTATGTGTTTATTTCAACCAAAACTACAGTTGTGATGGTTGGTTAAAGTGGAAAGACGACCCAAAACAGCTTTTCATAGTTTTATTTTGTTTCTGTCGACTTTGAATGAAGTGTGTTTTACGATGCTAGAATTACTGTTTATTTACATGGAGTCTGGTGGGTTAAGCGAACACAATTTCGCGGCTGTTTTTATGTTTAAAAAAAGGATCTTACCCTTCAACAGAAAGGTCGACCTCCTTAGAAATCCTTTCATAATGTTGTCAGACACTTAGAATATTAATCTGAGTCTGTCAGCGGCAAAACAGCACTTTTGTGAAGGTAAATACAAGCTGAACAATTGCTCTATTAACCTACATCGTAGCTTGTTTCGCGACTGCCAACTACAGCTATCTTGCTTAATACTGGACCAATGTCAGAGATTGTTGTTCCCATCAGTCACGTAGTCACAAACACATAGGAACAATAGGGTCCAGGTTGAAAAAAAAAAAAACAGAAGTTACCCTTTGACCCAAACTCACCATAAAAGGGGCTGAAATGTGAGTATCTACATCCCAATTAGGTAGCTAATATAAAGAGTGGTTGTGATATTATCAGCTTTTAATACTGAGAATTCAGGACATTATATCCCATGTATTTGAAATGAACCTGGAAGGAAGATGCAGATCGAGTCGGGCTGTAAGAACGTTTCACTTCAAACTGAAAATCCATTCCTCAACAATTAAAAAAGAAAGAAATCAATGTCACATATTGAATAAAAATAATACAACTCAGCCCTTTTTTCGGTCCATTCTGTGGCAGCAGCAACATCCCCCAAAAGAAACAAGTCAAACGTGCTTCCTATGGAAGCCCATTCTTGCCAGTAAAAGAAAACAAGATGAAAGTGTGATGAAAAAACTAAGATCCTGTAAGTTATCACCATGAGAAACGTTCTCAAATTAACGACGTAGTATCTCGCAGTACTTCTTCAAAAGATACTTACTCAGTATTTTGAGATACTCAAAATAATGACTTTGTATCTCAAAACTAATGACTTACTATCTTAAAATAATTTCAAAATATACTAACTCATTATCTTGACTTAGTATCTCTAAATAGTAATAGTCACTATTTCGAGATACTACGTCACTATGTAGAGATACTACGTCACTATTTCGAGATACTACCTCACTATTTCGAGATACTACGTCACTATTTCGAGATACTAACTCAAGTTTCTTATTATAATGACTTTCGGGATCTATTTCTTTCCATCACGTTGGCAGAAATGGGCTTCCGCAGTTTGCTAACGTGAATGTTTGAATAGAATAAGGTTTGTTTTCACGTGTTCAGATGGTTTCAGGGTAATTACCAAATGATGTCCAGGCAGCATCCTCTCCCACAGATCTGTGTTTACTTCTAAAAGCCCTTTTCCACTCGACTCCGCAAACGTTTTCTGATCGTCGGTCGAGCTTTCTTCAGTCCTCGCGGACAGCTCGTCTTGTCGGCGGACGGAGGGATTCAATCCGTCCACCGAGCGTCTGTCCACGACCCGACTCTAGACAGACTTTGTTATGCATTTTACTTTTTTAAGTGCAAAAGCAGCTCCTATGCTAAGGTCCCTTTAATTTGTTGTTAAGTGGCGTGTACGACCACTTCCTGTGAAGTGTCCAAAGTGAACTTCCAGTTTTATTTCCTACAGCTTGGCTCGCTGGAAGAACGCCTGCAGAGACAGAAGAGAGAATCATTCAGAGATTCAGTTTTATTTATAGTATCAAATCATAACAGGAGTTATCTCGAGACACTTTACAGATAGAGGAGGTCTAGACCACACTCTATACTTTACAGAGACCCAACAATTCCAGTAATTCCCCCCAAGAGCGAGCATTCATTCATCAAAAACAAAACAGGCTTTCTGCAGGTTTCAACATGTCAAATATATGTCCGAGGCTCTCCCTCTCTTCAGTCACTCTCTCTCGCTCCACCGTACGTGCTCTCTGGCGCACGTTGAGCCTCCGTTAACAGTTTGTAACAGAAATAAGATGGATTTTGGATCATTTTATTGTAGCTGACTTTACAAGGTGACTTCTCTATTGGCTGTTGAAACAGGTGACGTCTCTTGTTTCAACAGCCGATAGAGAAGTCAGCTGGTGGAGTCTCCAGAGGCTGGTTTTATGACGTAAGAGACGTCTCCTGTTTCAACAGCCAATAGAGAAGTCAGCTGGTGGAGTCTCCAGAGGCTGGTTTTACAACATAAGAGACGTCTCCTGTTTCAACAGCCAATAGAGAAGTCAGCTGGTGGAGTCTCCAGAGGCTGGTATATGACGTAAGAGACGTCTCCTGTTTCAACAGCCAATAGAGAAGTCAGCTGGTGGAGTCTCCAGAGGCTGGTATATGACGTAAGAGACGTCACCTGTTTCAACAGCCAATAGAGAAGGCAGCTTGTAAAGTCAGCTACAATAAAATGATCCATAATCCATTTCATTTCGGTTACAAACTGTTAACGGAGGCTCAACGTGCGCCAGCGAGCACGTACGGTGGAGCGAGCGAGAGAGTGACTGAAGAGAGGGAGAGCCTCGGACAAAGCTGTGAATCAGAGAAATAACACCTGTTTTCTACAATTCATCACTAGAAATGTAACTAAGCAAGTATCTTACTATCACTAACGTTATCCACATTCATATTCACACTCGTACCTTAATGTAGTTTTTCAGGACTTTGACGTCCGGCTGCTGAAGCACTTGACAAAGTTCCTGTAACAAGTCGACAATGTAAGAAACTGGAACGCAACACACACAATCTATTCAGAAACCACAATACAATAAAGCCCAAGTTATAGTATTTCAGTTTCTTTTTATGCCTTCTATTGTTGTTGGCTGTAACCCCCCCACCCCCCTGTAAATTACACCCATGCCTGTGACTCACACAATCCTACGCCATGTGTTTGCTGCAGGTGTAGCCAGTTTAAAAGATACAGTGGCAGTCATACGTTTATGAACCCATGCTGAAGAGGACTAGAAAGAGGAATAAAAAAATCATCTTTTGGAAATTGATCTTAATGCCTTAATTAAAAAAAATGAGGAAAAATCCAACCTTTAAGGACACCAATGTTCTTTGTGAATGAATAATGTATCGTCAATAAATAAATGTTCTTCCTTAAAATACAGGGGGCATCAGTCAGTACACCCCTATGTTAGATTCCCATAGAGGCAGGCAGACCTTTATTTTGAAAGGCCAGTTATTTCATGGATCCAGGATACTATGATCCTGATACAGTTCCCTTGGCCCCCCATCATCACATACCCTTCACCATACCCCCCCATCATCACATACCCTTCACCATACCCCCCCATCATCACATACCCTTCACCATACCCCCCCCCATCATCACATACCCTTCACCGTACCCCCCCATCATCACATACCTTTCACCATACCCCCCAATCATCACATACCCTTCACCATACCCCCACATCATCACATACCCCTTCACCATACCCCCCCCCCATCATCACATACCCTTCACCATACCCCCCACATTATCACATCCCCTTCACCATACCCCCCATCATCACATCCCCTTCACCATACCCCCCCCATCATCACATACCCTTCACCATACCCCCCCCATCATCACATCCCCTTCACCATACCCCCACATCATCACATACCCTTCACCATACCCCCCCCCCATCATCACATACCCTTCACCATACCCCCCATCATCACATACCCTTCACCATACCCCCACATCATCACATACCCTTCACCATACCCCCACATCATCACATACCCTTCACCATACCCCCCACATCATCACATACCCTTCACCATACCCCCCACATCATCACATACCCTTCACCATACCCCCCACATCATCACATACCCTTCACCATACCCCCACATCATCACATACCCTTCACCATACCCCCACATCATCACATACCCTTCACCATACCCCCACATCATCACATACCCTTCACCATACCCCCACATCATCACATACCCTTCACCACCAGGTACTTTCCATAAGATCATCTCTCAATGCAAATCAGACCAGTTATTAGGCTAACTGACATACAATTCCTCTTTTTAGTCAACTTTAGCATGGGTTCATAAACTTATGAGCACCATTGGACATTCCCCGCGCAGGTTAGGCCTTCAATGTAGCCAAAGTGTAAGAAATAACTCCGTCTCTCGTGATTTTATTTAAAGGGAAATGTTTGAGGGTCGCTCACCTGTGAGATTTCTGGTGAAACCTGCAGCGAGGGCAAATAGTCCTGCTGCAAGAACTGGATGAACTCCGGCCCCTGAAAGAACACACAAGACCTAATGAGCGGGAGGAAACTCCTACATATATCAAAATATGAGGAATATGTTAACATTCTTTTACTTCTTTCATAAAACAGTTTTTACCCTTTTGAGATGAATCATTTTCAGCGTGAGTGCACACTCTGACAGCGTCTGAAACACAAACAGAGGTTTCTGAATACAAACAATACTAGGGCTGTCAACGTAACGGAGATTAATCCTTTCCATATTGAGGTTTGACCCGGAGCCGTTCTAGCACCACTGGACTGTAAAATGAAGGAGGGAGACGAGAATGTGCTGCCTGGATCATTAACTGGAACATTTACTTGTAAAAATCTTCTTCCTGAATAGGGTTGGGTACCAAAATCCGGTGCTAATACGCCACCGGTGCCTTCATGACCTGCATCTACCGGACCGAATAGCAACGCGGATTTCAGCACCACCGATATGTCTGCGCTTCTCTCTGATGCTCTGAAACAGACGTTACAGGCAACAGAAACATCGCAGCAGCTAACGTTAGCCTACCGCTAGCTAGTTAACACTATACTCGACAGCAGCTAACGTTAGCCTACCGCTAGCCAGTTAACACTACACTCGACAGCAGCTAACGTTAGCCTACCACTAGCTAGTTAACACTATACTCGACAGCAGCTAACGTTAGCCTACCGCTAGCTAGTAGCTGGATTAAACAGGGTTAAATGCTGACAGCTAACGCTAAACGGTGTAAAGTGTGACTGTGTTTTACTGTAGAGGATTCAACACCGGGATGTAACAATCTGCAGCTGCCGTCGGAGAAACAACACAGACGGGGCGTTCAATGAAACTGGTAAACTACAGCCTCGTGGTGCATTCAAAGTTATTGTAAATGTCCTTTTCCCATCTGATGGTTGTTTTTCTCATTCAACAGCTATTTACTAGTGAAATAAGTTATGATTATTATTATTAAATCATTTAATGTTGACCATATGGCCTTAGCAATAAACAAGCTGTTCTTTAATGTCACCAACTGTTGTTTAGTACACTTCTTTTTTTTCTTTTTAACTTTCTTAAAAAGTATCGGTTCAGGCACCGTTAATTATGTATGTGATTAATTTAGATTAATTAATCACAGAGTATGTCATTAATTAGATACATTTTTTTAATCGATTGACAGCCCTAAAAAATACGTTTGTTTGTAGCAAGGTGGGAAACCTCCGGGGCTGAAAAGTGGAGCCAACGCTGAAGCTGAGATTATCCATCAACAAACCTCCTCTCCTCTGATCTCAACTATTAAACAACATAAGTTATTGTAAAATACCCTTTTTCCATCGAGTGGTTGTTTTTGTCGTTTACCAGCAATTTACTGGTGAAATAAGTCATTGTTATAAGTTATCACATTATTATTAATCACTTAATTTTGACCATATAGCCTTAGCAATAAACAAACCGTTCTTAAATGTCGCTGACTGTCGTTTTGTGCTCCGTTTTTCTTTTTTAAATATATACATACTTTTTTTTTTTTTTTTAAGTATCGGTTCAGGCACCGGTATCGGAAAAAACCCAAACGATACCCAACCCTAAACAGCATAATTGTTTGTTTTTTTTGAACTGGTATTTTTACAGTCTGTGGTTTGTAGGCTGGACTCTGGTAGAGAGACTTACCAGGACCGTCTGAGCGTCGGAGAGGTCAAAGGTCGGTTTGAGAGGAGCCAGGAAACACGCGGGAACGATGTGTTTGTAGATGAAGTCTGGGAAACCCACCATGCCGTCTTTCCCTCCTGCAGGTTTCATCGGAAGAAAACAAAAACACAAGTTATGGAACAAACTCCCTGAACACTTGAGATCTGCCCTAACCCTGTGCTCTTAAATCAAGACTAGGGTTGCACGATAGTCAGTCCTTCCAGAGTAATGTACTTATGGCGCTTTTCCATCACGTGGTACCTGCTCGACTCGCCTCTACTCGCCTTTTTTAGTTTTCCATTACGAAAAAGAAAGTCCCTGGTACCTGCTAGCAGGTACTTTTTTTAGTACCACCTCAGTTGAGGTTCCCAGCGAGCTGAGGCGATACCAAAATGTGACGTGAAAGCGACAGACGGGGGTGTCCTGAACAAACCCGCCATTTTTAAACCACTGTTTTTTTTTGCTGCCTCTTCATTTGAAACTAAATGTGTCTTCTGGCGACAACAACACACCGTCCACGTTCTGTGTCGTGTTGGGTCACGGCAGTTTCCTGGGGCGCCGCTTGTTTTACAGTTCTGCGGAGGCTCCAGGCAGAGCTTTCTCCGTAGCCACGTACACACACACACATGCTGGCTCGACGCACGCACCAGCACACAAGTATAAACATCAGGCCGCTTACACAGGCTACGGAGAAAGCTCTGCGTGGAGCCTCCACAGAACTGGAAAACAAGATCAAGTGGCCTGATGTTTATACTTATGCGCTGGTGTTCGCATCGAGCCGGCATATAACACGACCAGCCACGCTGAGGCGGTACTAACATCTGCAACGGAAAACTGATGCACAGTGTGTCGAGGCGAGCAGGTACCACGTAATGGAAAAACGCCATTAGTTACATTCCACTACTGAATGCAGCGTATCATTCGCGCTACTGAGAAGGTGATTGGCTGCAACCACCACCCCCTTCCCATCCTGGACTTTACATCTGCCCATTGCACAGTCCTTCCAGAAAGATGCTGAGTTTTTTGTGATTGTTTTGGGCCAAAATCCTTGATTATGCGTCACGTTTTCTTAAATAATGCGATGGAATATGCGGGATATTTATGCAATTGTATGCGATGAAATTGCGGGAACTTGCAGAAACTGTGATGTCATCGTGACTTCGTCGCCGGGTTTACAGCTTTTAGAGGATGTTCACGTCGCGTAATTACATCACTTCATTACATCACTTCATAACGTTCTCATGGCAGCAGGGGAAACGGCTGCTCTTGTGTGAAGTAAACGTAACATTTTTCATCTTTCTGCTAAGATATTTGGGACTTTTTGCAACGAAAATGCGGGGATTATGACATCATGCAAGGCCTGCATATGTTGCGCGGAAATCGGCAATTTATGCGGCGAAAGTGTGCCCCCCCCCCCGCATAAATATGAGGACTTGGCTGGTTATGCATTGAGTTATGCGATTGCATAATCACGTTTTTCTGGAGGGACTGGATATTGACAAAATGGGATATTGCGATACCGATAAAATGACAAAAGTTATGGGAAAATGATTATTTTCAATGTCAATTCATCCGTCTTTCATTTTCTCGATTAATCGATTAATTGTCTGGTCTCTCAAATGTCAGAAAATGGTGAAAAATGTCGATCAGTGTTTACAGTAGCCCGAGATGACGTCCTCAAATGTCTTGTTTTGTCCTCAACTCAAAGATCTTCAGTTTACGGTCACAGAGGAGAGAAGACACTAGAACATATTAACATCGAGTTTTCTGTTGCACGACTAAAACTACTTTTGAACGTCCACATGTTCCACCAAAACCAGCTCCTTCCTGAGACTATTTAGCTTAGCCCCGCCCACGATGATTGTGATTGGTTTAAAGAAATGCCAATAAACCAGAGCAGGTTGTTCTCCCATCCAGGGATGCTGTGTGGACTAACCAGACCTTCCTCCGCTACAGAGCGTGACACGGGAATCAATCGTCGCTCCCATCCCGAGCCCACGAAAATACTCCCGTCACATCCCGATCACGTGACTGCAAAAAAAAATCCTGTCCTGCAAAATCCAGAGGGGAAGACTCCCGAATCCCATCTCGCTCCTGTTTCGTTCCCTACGTGGTCTAAAGTTATCAGTCTCTCTCTGTGTGTGTGTGTGTGTGTGTGTGTGTGTGTGTGTGTGTGTGTGTGTGTGTGTGTGTTTGTCTCTCACTGCTGGGGGGGTTAGGGTTAGGTATTGGGAGGTAAGTGGTTCTCTTTTCTAAAAATAAATGCCTTCGCAATCTTTGGGCGCACTCACCGCACTGCAGTGCCATTTTTTAATTTTTTTTTATTTAATCTGCGGCTCCATCCCGCTCGCTCCCGTTGATTTCTACGCTCTATCCGTCCCGAACACGTTACTGACAGTGAAATTATACCCTCTACTCTGCAGCGCTGTGGACGAGGGTCTGGCTACGTGAGACTAATGCTTATGTAAAGCTCTTTGACTTGCCACGCCTACAAGGACAAAGAAACTAAGCGGAGAAGTTAGTTTGAGGCGTTTCTAGAGCTCTCTCACCCCACAGCTCCACCAGTTTGGAGAGGATGATGAAGCAGGTCTTCTGAGCGATGGGGTCGGGGAAGTCCACGGCGCCCTGGATGATGGTGAACACGACACGCTCGATGTTCTCCGCTCCTGGAAAACAACAAAAACATTCACACGACCACATAACGTTAAATGTCCGCAACTTATAATCTCGTAATCCTTGAAATTTAGGCATGATTTAAGGACTTTTTCTTCCTAAAATAAGGACTTTATTCTCACGATACCACAAATCCAGAAAGTGTGAACACACGTTTGTGTTTTTTTCTCAAAAATGATCACTTCCGGTTGCCTGTGGCCTTGACTACGGCCCTGTCACCAACAAACGCTGAAGTTATGTGTAGGGTTGGGTACTGAAACCCGGTTCCACTATGGAACTATTTCGGTTCCTCATTTCGATTCCACTCAATGTGTCGACTGAAATATTTCCCCTCTGTCGCTCCGAAACAAACGTAAAAATATCCCCCCCTCTCCGTAGTCTACCGTTAGCTAGCTACCGTAAATGTAGGCTACTTTTAAACTGACATATTTCCCCTCTGGGCTCACCAAAACGGAGTGAAAGCACGTTAACCATTCACTGCACGTGATCGCTAGTAAACATATTACACTTGCTCTGCTAGTCTATCGTTAGCTAGCTAGCTTTTAGTGCATTTTAAATGCCTAATGTCCTTGTGTGTTCGGTGACTTAGGTTTACTTATTATACATTTAAGCACTTTTACAACGTGAATATATTGTTACATTTAAATAATTTCAATTTTAAAGCAAAAGAATCTATAAAAGAGCCTTTCTTTTGCGTGTGTGAAACTCACCCTGATTGGCCATCACCTCGTTCATCCCGCTTCCTGTGATTGTCTGGATGAAGGTGAAGTAGCTCCGCCTCAGCATCTGTTTCTCCAGCGCGGCCGCCTGGTCGTTGTCCTCCGCCGGCCGCGCCAACGCCTCGAAGATGGCGAGCACCAGCGGCATGAAGACCTGCTGCAGGAAGGGAGACACCTGACGCTGCATGGCAACGGGAGGAGGAAAAACAAAAAAGGCTTGTTAATCAGTCTATCTATCTATCTATATCCATCCATATATGTAGACCGATATATCGGAATATCAGATTTTTAAATCCCCAAATATTTGCATCGATATCGGCCTTAAAAATCCTTTTTCGGCCGGGCTCTAGAAGGTCTCTCCCGGTCTGGAATCGTTCCCCGTACCTTGAACTTGGCGGTGATCTGGCTGATGAGCGGGATGAACTCCTGTAGGTCTTTGGCCTCGCAGTCCTTCAGCATGTGTTCGGAGGCGGCGGGGACGAAGGGCAGGACCTCCTCCTCCATGCAGATGATCATGCGGTGCAGGAAGGAGCGGACCGAGCTGCGCAGCGGCCCCCGCTGAACGGGACAGCTCAGCGCCGGCAGGAAGGTCTGCAGACAGTCCCGGTAGACCTCAGTGCAGCCACACTGCTTCACCGTCTGCTTGTTGCTGAACGCCTTGCTGGTCCGACTGCAGACACAGAAGAGACGCCACGACCAGTTCAGACTACATCCACACTTCTGTTTTCACTTTTAAGCGGCGTTTTGAGTAAAGAAGGTCAGATAAATATTTTTGCTTCCCAACACCGATCCCGATTACGGCAACTTCCGTACTGATTTAACAGCTGTGTACTACTATCCCTGTATGAATGGTTATGATTAGTAAGGCCTCCTGCACGCTGGCTGCGTGGCGTGAGCGTGTCAGCTGCGTGGCGTGTCCGTTTATATTTGGGCTCCCATGGTAACAGGGTAGAGCGTGCACGCTGCCTGCGTGACACGCACGTCTCAGGCGCTGCTCGAGCAACGTTGAAAACGTGTGCATGCTAGAAATAGGACCGACGCCCATTTTTCCCATAAGCGTGTTGGAAGCATTTCCAGGCAACATAGAATACAAAAAGATGTTTATATGTCATTTAGACACAAATACATATTAATAAATGACATGTTGATGTTTGAAAGTCTCGAGGTTTTGATATAAATGCAGATATAAATGTCATTTAAAAAAATAATATAATAATTATCGAATATTGCACCTGTCAACACAGAAGGAAATATTCTGGAGCCTATTTTGCCGTCAATCCTGCCGACGTTGTCTTTGCTGTAATCAGATCAGTATATATTTCTGTTTATGGGAAACATCCATGTGTCCAGACAAGGCTAGCAGCTGCAGCAGCAGCGTCAGACACGTTTCTGGTGTGTAATAACAGAAAACGCCACGCAACAGAAACGCCATGCTCACGCCACGCAGCCAGCGTGAAGGAGGCCTAACTGTGTTGTGTGGCGTGGCTCAGGTTAAACGTTTTATGAAACATGAACAAACAAAAAAAGAACTTTTTATTATCCAGTTTGACGGTCAGATCAGAAAAATAACAAATAAACTACATTAAAAAGAAGATTCTCTACAGGGCTGAATTACGTGGTATCGGATCGGAGCACAGACTCGAGTACTTGCCAATACCTGCATTTTAGGGAGTATCGGGGGGGTTTTCCGATAAGAACATGTCTAGTTTTGACACGAAAACAATCTCCGACCACACAAGAGTTTTATCTCCAGCAGCAAACTCCATGACTTTTCTAAAAACTTACAAGGATTTGACTCAGCCAATAAACGAGAGACACACACACACCAAACGAGGGAAAACATCTGGAATGCCGTTGTACACGTGCAGAGGAAACGCATCACTCAACCAGGAAACCGTAGCAAACGGCGCACAGCATTTTAAGGTTGAATGTGCCCCAGGATTTGGAGCAGGGATGCACCGAATCCAGGATTCAGCTTCAGATTGGGCTGAATATTGGGCTTTTTGACGGGGTTGGGTTTCTGCTGAACCCTACGCTGTCACTCCGCGCTACGCTGGTCGACGTAATGACGGCGCCGTTGATTACAGGAAGGTGTTTACGTAGGTGGAGCTTCAATGCAGCAGGCTGAGAGGAAGTGGAAATGGAACTGGTGAGCAGAAAAAGTGTTGTTTGGCAGTACTTTCAGTCAAAAGAAGGCCATTCAAGTTCAGCTACATGTTCAATCTGCAATGCTGATTAGTCTGGTGGTGGCGAGGACCCTAAACAATACACAACATCACCGCTGTTACAACATCTGGTATGAAACATCTGGAAGAATACCAGCTGAGCATGAAGGAATCTACAGACAGCAGCCAGAATGCAGCAACTTCAGGTACGGCAAAGGAAGGACAGTCACTGTTTACTTCATTAATGTGTTGACTGTGTTCATGGACTGAGGACGGGACGAGGACTCAGCAGAACCTCAACCAGGGGGTTCAGGACTCAGCAGAACCTCAACCAGGGGGTTCAGGACTCAGCAGAACCTCAAAAATCTGGATTCGGTGCATCCCTAGTTTGGAGGTTAAAAAACAAAATCGCAATACAAACCGAAACGGCAGCCGTGTATCATGAAAGAATCAAATCGGGGACAAAAGCAGCTCGTCTCATCCCTAGAAGCAATCAATGGATCATTGGACACATCTGGCTCAGAGTCCTGACCTGGCGAACCCGACGGCGTGGCTCAGGCAGTCGGCGAGGGCGGCCTGCCTCTCGTCCTCCGTCTCCTGCAGCAGCTTGGCGAGCAGCAGGCGGAACGCGTCCATCAGCGGCAGCAGCAGGCTCCGCATCAGCGCCTGCTTCCTCTCCACGGGACTCTCTCCGTTCACGATCAGGACGCCCGCCGTCTCGAACATGAACAGCTGGTCGTCGCTGGTCAGCAGCGCCAGGAAGCCGTTCTCCTGGACACACAGGAAACCACATCAGTGATAAAGACTATCCTAGTACTAGTCTATCCTACTGTCTACTTTATTCCAGCATAATGTCCTTGTATTGTATTTTTTTTTTTAAACTTTATCCTTGCACTGCTATAGTTTTTATATTCCTATGTCTACATTATTCTCTTATAGTGTCCATATTTAATGCTGGTCTCTAGACTTTATCCTTGCACTATTGGACTTATGCACTACCACCATAACAAAGGGCCAGATTTACGTACATTTGCGAATGCAGCATTATCAGCACCTTGGCCAACCCGCAGAAAGCGCACGCCTTGATACTTGGCATTTCCCAAACCTGCAGTTCATCGGGTAATCAGCGCCTTTCTCCGCCCACTACACCGTACATGGCGCTGTAGCAAAGCGTTAAGCACTGGTGCTATGATACGGCTGAGTGCAGACTGCCATATTCCCACTGCTGATGCTATGACTGTTTGAAATGATTCTGATACCAATATGTGTAATGTACCGAGGAGATCAGCTGCTGGACTGGAATGTGAACGCTGAGTCAGAGATATGATGTCATCTTTGATTTCTTCCAGAAACTGTAATATTGCATGGCTGCTTAATCTGTAACGCTTAATGATTTCGTGTTCACACAACTGAAAGTGTGATCCTTGTGGCAAAGATCTTTTCAGCTTGGCCTGTCTTCTTCTTGCTCGGATTACTGCTGCCATTTCACCAGGAGGCAGCTACGAGGAAACCCGCTTGCAGCTGGTTTACACCTGCTTTTAGAGGCGGAGAGTTTCCCCCGCAGAATAGAGGCGCGCTCTTACTGGCAGTCTTTGTAAATACCACGGAATATATAATTAGGCGCACTTTACGCATATCCTCCCACCTTTTTGGGTGGAACTCCCACTTTCCCCATGACCCTCCCAGCCCTGTCACTGCAAGCCTCTCATGCTTATACATCCCATAGTACATTCTGGATTTTTTATTTAGTATATCTTTTCTTGTCCATATTATTCATGTGGATTTTTTATTTAGTATCTTTTATTTTATTGTCCATATTATTCATGTGGATTTGCTATTTTCTCATCCTGTTTATGATGTATGTGGATGTTGTGTGTGATGTCTTTAAGCTACTGGGACCTTGAATTTCCCGGTGGGTGGGTGGGTGAGTGAGTAAGTAAGTAGGTAGGTAGGTAAGTATGTATGTATCATTCACGAAGATTGGATCATGGAGTGAGGACTATATTTAGGAAGCAGCTGCTTCCTTTCCTGGAGATGTTGATACTTACGGGAGGAGCGAGTTCCAGCAGGTCCTGGATCCTGGACAGGATGTCCTCTATAAAGGCATTCATGTGTTTACTGTGAACACACAACATCACCAACGTCAACACCAAACAGTCAGGAGAACAGCTTCAGAGCTGAAACATCTCAACGGATATGTTAAATAACTACAAACAGCCCCAAACATCCAGAAAAATAACTAATTATGTCAATTTATGTTCAGTGTTTTCTATACATTGATTTATTTCTAAAACTTTCAAGGATTTTACTAAGGCTACATTAACACTGCTACGTTTTGGTTTAAAAACCAATATCTTCTGCTAGGTTTCCCCCTCTCATTCCCCCTGCTCTGGTATTTCCCCCCTCTCATTCCCCCTGCTCTGGTGTTTCCCCCCTCTCATTCCCCCTGCTCTGGTGTTTCCCCCTCTCATTCCCCCCTGCTCTGGCGTTTTCCCCCTCTCATTCCCCCCTGCTCTGGTGTTTCCCCCTCTCATTCCCCCTGCTCTGGTGTCTCCCCCTCTCATTCCCCCTGCTCTGGTGTCTCCCCCTCTCATTCCCCCTGCTCTGGTGTTTCCCCCCTCTCATTCCCCCTGCTCTGGTGTGTCCCCCTCTCATTCCCCCCTGCTCTGGCGTTTCCCCCTCTCATTCCCCCCTGCTCTGGTGTCTCCCCCTCTCATTCCCCCTGCTCTGGTGTTTCCCCCCTCTCATTCCCCCTGCTCTGGTGTTTCCCCCCCTCTCATTCCCCCTGCTCTGGTGTTTCCCTCCCTCTCATTCCCCCCTGCTCTGGTGTTTCCCCCCTCTCATTCCCTCTGCTCTGGCGTTTCCCCCTCTCATTCCCCCTGCTCTGGCGTCTCCCCCTCTCATTCCCCCCTGCTCTGGCGTCTCCCCCCTCTCATTCCCCCTGCTCTGGCGTTTCCCCCTCTCATTCCCCCTGCTCTGGTGTTTCCCCCCTCTCATTCCCCCCTGCTCTGGTGTTTCCCCCCTCTCATTCCCCCCTGCTCTGGTGTTTCCCCCTCTCATTCCCCTCTGCTCTGGCGTTTCCCCCTCTCATTCCCCTCTGCTCTGGCGTTTCCCCCTCTCATTCCCCCCTGCTCTGGCGTTTCCCCCTCTCATTCCCCCCTGCTCTGGCGTTTCCCCCTCTCATTCCCCCTGCTCTGGCGTTTCCCCCTCTCATTCCCCCTGCTCTGGTGCACGGAGATCACTTTGGGCTCAAAACTCAAACGCTAGCAGTGTAAACGTAGCCTAATTCCATGACTTTTCCAGGTTTTCCATGAACATGGAAACCCTGTGTACCGTCAGGTGTTTCTGTTATTTTGTCCACCACTTAGTGAGCGTTAGATGACAGAAGCTGGACTCACTGCAGAGTCTTGATGAATCTGGAGAAGAGGTAGGCCACCCGGCTGCGGACCTTTGGGCTGTTGTGTCTCAGTCCTCTTTGGTCCAGAAACGCCATCTGACAGTCAACACAACACGCCACACTTTAAACATGTTCAGTCACACAGACATCGGAACACAGCCAGCACAAAACAAAAGAATGAAACTGATTTTAATGTGTAGATTAGAGACCTGCTAAAGAGTCACTCACCAAAACATTGGGGATGTGTTGAGGCTCCACGATGAAGAACTTATCGTATCGAACAACCGTTTCAAAGAACTCCAGAGACACGGAGCTGTGCTGGTAGCTGCTCACACCGCACGACACCAGCTGAGGATTCAGAAAGAAATGATATTATTTGTTTCGGCTTACCTCTTCCACAAACTTAATGGGTAACTTCAGGTTGCTTTTTTTCCAACCTGGACCCTATTTTCCTTTGGTTTTGTGTCCAAGTGACAGATGGGAACAACAATCTTTGAAACTTGTCCAGTATTAAACAAGAAACAAGCTGAAATGTAATGTTAATTGGCAAATGTCCGTTAGCGTGCACTAAAAGTTCTGTTGTTGCTGCTGACAGACTCAGGTTATTATTCTAAGAGTCTGACAACATTATGAAAGGATCCCTACAGAGATAGACCTTTTAGTTAAAGAGGAAGATCCTTTTAGTTTAACATGAAACAGCCCCGAAATCACCATCACCAAACTACACCAGACTCCATGTAAATAATCAGGACTTTTATCAACGTAAAACACACTTCATTCAAAGTGGACAGAAACTAAATAAAACTATCAAAAGCCGTCTTGGTTCATCTTTCCACTGTTCCAACAATCACCACTCTGGTTTGGTTGAAATAAACCCTTAATTCACCCATTTACATGTGGAAATATGCTGGCTCTATACACGCTAAAAGTCCTGATTATTTACATGGAGTCTGGTGGAAATATGCTGGCTCTATACACGCTAAAAGTCCTGATTATTTACATGGAGTCTGGTGGAGATATGCTGGCTCTATACACGCTAAAAGTCCTGATTATTTACATGGAGTCTGGTGTAGTTTGGTGATCTCTGTAGGGATCCTTTCATCATGTTGTCAGACACTTAGAATAATAATCTGAGTCTGTCAGCAGCAACAACACAACTTTTAGTGGACGCTAACTGATGTTGAACATTTGTCCTATATTGCAGTTCACAGTTGCTGGTTACAGCGTTCTCGCTCAATACTGGACCAATTTCAAAAATATTTATTTACATAAGTCACTCCAGGGTTGAAAATGACCGCAGTTACCCTTTAAAGCAAAGGAAAGTCGTTGACCAGAACGTATATATTGACTGTGTGACTGACCGTCCTCATCATGTCCTGCAGGGCGCTCGTCTTCGCTGTGTCCCCGGAGAAGTGAGCGCCGTGAGACGCCGGCAGAGCTTCACCCAACATGTACAGCAGCCGCACGGCCACCTCCACCTCCATGAACTGAGCCGTCTGCCAATTCCTGAGAAACAAAACTCAAGATAAACTGTTCTGTTGAAGAAAAAAGTTCAAAAATGAAGAGGCACCGAGACACTCTTCTTGCAAAAAGTTGAAAATCCTTTATTTTACACGGCTGTGTACAAGAGGGAGATCTGTATTTGTAATGTTCTAACAATTTCAATGTATATATAGTACAATATTTTAACTTTGTGCAAGAAAAGTGCCTTAGACCTTTCTTCTTTATTACACTTCTCAGCTCAGACACTGTTTAGGTGCCCACATCTCTTTTAAAAACGGTATGGGAACAAACTAGTGACTAGCTGATTATCAACCCTGGCTGATAGTCGGGGCTGTTTTTGCAGATTATCTGTATCAGTGTTTTATTTACCTGTTAACCGATAACGTTAGTTAATTAAAAAGTGTTCTACTTTGGCTCGGCTACAGCTCTGTGTCTGTCCCGCTGCTTCGGTTTCAATCTGAGTCTGACTTAATGTGTCTCCCCCCCCCCCTCCACAACAACACTATCTGACTCTCTGTTACTGGGAATTATGTTCAAAGTTTGCCAAAGTGACGACAATTCTAGTACCGTATTTTCTGGACTATAAGTCGCACTTTTTGTTCATACTTTGGCTGGTCCTGCGACTTATAGTCAGGTGTGACTTATATATCAAAATATATATAATGTAACATGTTTTAAATGTTATTTCATGCTGAAAACATTACCGTGTACAGCCGCGAGAGGCGCTCTAGGCTTGTGAGGACTATATGCTGCTCCTAAAGACAACTGAGAAAGAAAAGAAGCTGCAGGAGACTGCAGGTAGTAAAACACGCAGCCGAAAACGGTAATCGAGCAGCAGAAGGAGAGTTTGGAGTGAGAGAGAAACTTGTGAGGGACTGGAGAAAAGGTTAGTCTTACTGCAATGAAGAAAACAAAGAAAGCTAGTCGCTGAAATCCAGATGGCCAGAGCTGGAGGAAGGAGTCCACAGATGGGTGCTTGAACAACGTGCTGCTGGGAGAGGCTCGTCAACAGAGCTGTTACGTTACGTTAACGTAGAGACACCTACCGTATTCAGCCCCTTGTTCTGGGGGCTGTTGGGTAGTTTAATAACTGTTAATGTGTTACGTTAACATAGAGGACACCTACCGTATTCAGCCCCTTGTTCTGGGGGCTGTTGGGTAGTTTAATAACTGTTAATGTATTACGTTAACATAGAGACACCTACCGTATTCAGCCCCTTGTTCTGGGGGCTGTTGGGTAGTTTAATAACTTGCCTTTCCAGATTAAATGTCTGTTCTTGGTCTTGGATTTTGTGAAATACATTCCTAAATAAATGCGACTTATAGTCCAGTGAGACTTATGTTTTTTTCCTCTTCATGACGCATTTTTTGACTGATGCGACTTATACTCCGGAGGGACTTATAGTCCGGAAAATACGGTAGTTATGGAATTCCGGCACTTCTAGTGTTAACATGTTTTGTCTTTAAGCTTATTGAGTGTTAATTATTTATTATCTGATCTAGCTTTTCCAACATTTCAGAAACCGATATGGTGATAACAAAGGACCCCTAAACCCCCCGCCAAATATGCACACTTAAGTCTCCTACAAACCGAGAGAAAACACTGAAACAAATGAATGAATGAATAAATGAATGAATGAATGAAAGCGTGCTCTCACTGCATTGTGTTGGTGAAGACTCGTCGCACAGCCTCCAGCAGCAGCTCGGGACACACCTGAGCCAGACGGTCCAGCAGCATCTTCAGCTGCTTCCTGTACTCCACGAACATGGCCTCGTCTTCGCCCTGACAAACACAAGCACAACACCGGCTGCTGAGACTGCAAAAATACAACAGGTTTGCCAGTACAATAATAAGAAGGGTTAGTAAAAGTAAAGACATGAAAAGGGTGAGAGAGGGGGGAACGACATGCAGCAAAGGACCGCAGGTCGGAGTCGAACCCGGGCCCGCTGTGTCGAGGAGTAAACCTCTATATATGGGCGCACGCTCTACCAATTGAGCTATCCGGGCGCCCCCATTAACAGTTTGTAACAGAAATAAAATGGATTATGGATCATTTTATTGTAGCTGACTTTACAAGGTGACTTCTCTATTGGCTGTAGAAACAGGGAGACGTCTCTTACGTCATAAAACCAGCCTCTGGAGACTCCACCAGCTGACTTCTCTATTGGCTGTAGAAACAGGAGACGTCTCTTACGCTCTAAAACCAGCCTCTGGAGACTCCACCAGCTGAGTCACAGCTACACCATCAGCTGGTTTGAGCCGAGCTGAGATGATGTTTGGTGTTTTTTGCCCCCAACGTCTCCTCCCAGGCAGCGCGGCTGTGGCTTATGTTTATGGTTAAGGTGAGAGTTAAGGCTCTGACACACCAACCCGATAATCGGCCGTCTGAGAGTCTGGCGAGGTCGGTGACTCGAGTCTGGTCGGTGTGTTCCGTGCCGTCGTCCGTTGGAGGAGCTGTCGGCCTTCATTTGGGCCGACCTGACATGCTCAGTCAGAGACAGGACAGTCGGGACTCACCTGGAGACGGGGAGCAGGATGAACGTGACTAGAGCCTCTCAAAATCTGACGAAAGTCTTCTAAACTGACCTTTGTTGATGTGAAATGAAGACAGATTCAGCAGCTGCACGGCCTGTTGCTCTCTTCAGATGTTTTCAGAAACACGTTTCGGTGAACTATTTTAGTCCAATATGAGATCATATTCTGAACGAGACGCCATGCCAGTCTGGCTTTGAATTTCTGGAGAAACCAGACCCACGTGACGCGTTCATCCAATCAGCTGCCGGTTGTCATTTTCTGGGAAACAATACAGAGAAGCGCCGCCTGCTGTTATGGAGACGTATTACGTTTCGCACACGCGCAGAGCGTACGCTCAAGTCGGCGTCCCCTCTGTGTGTTTTGAGGCATTTTTTTGGACCTCAGGGACCCGACTGATCAGTCTGACTGCCTTTTCTGCCGACGGTCGGCCGTCTGGTTGGTGCGTAACAGCGCTCAGCTGCCTGGAAGGAACCATTGGAGGCAAAACAACACCATCGAGCAGCTGAGACGGGCCGGTTCAGACCGCTGAAACTTTTCTCTGCGATGTTCTAAAATGGTTTCGTCTTGACACTAATCTTTGGTCTGAACTGGGCTTTAGGAGCTGAAGAACAGACGCACGGCCATCAGCAGAGAATACAACCTACTCACCTCGTTCTCAAAGTTGTACTCGTCGTCATATGTCAGTTTCTTCATGACAGCCAGCATGATCGCCTGCGAGGAAAGAACAAAAAGGCCCGCTGTATTCATTATTTTACATCTTACAATAGACAAAAGAGTTGGCAGCGTCGTTTCCAATCAAAGACTCACCTCGATGTTGGTTTTCTGCTGGTCTGTCAGTTGAGGAAGCTACAAAAACAAAAACATTATAGGGTAAAATGATTTAGTAATAACTATTTCAACTTAAACACAGAGAAAGCCCAATCTCAGAACTGAATCTCAAAGTCCAACCGACTAAGGGATGATATGATGACATGGTGGACAAACGCATGTTGGGTTGACGGTAGACAGACCCAACACACACACACACACACACACTCTGTGTAAAGGATCCCACCAGCTGTGTGTGTAATGGTCTGATCATCTCAGCTGACTTGTAGTCGTTATATTGTTGGCTAGTTTACTGATGAATAAAACATCAGATTTATAAACTACATGTGTTCTGTGGTCAGTAATCTTAATGTGTAAAGTAACTAGTAACTAAAGTAACTAGTAACTAAAGCTGGAACAGATGAATGTAGTGGAGTAAAAAGTACAATATTTCTCCTGTCCTGCCTCTTCCTGGCGGGACAGGAAAAGGACGCCAGGGGAAGCAGAAGGATCGTAAACATGCAGCTCTAAAGTAAACTTACATGTCTTTTAGCTGACGCTTTTATCCAAAGCGACTTACAGTTGCTATACATGTCAGAGGTAACACACCTCTGGAGCAACTAGGGGTTAGGTGTCTTGCTCAAGGACACATTGGTTGATGTATCGCAGTGGGAATCAAACCCGGGTCTCCCACACCAAAGGTATGTGTCATATCCACTACGCCATCACCACCCACAGATAGTGGCATGAAAGGAAATACTCAGGTAAAGTACCTCAACATTTGGACTGAAGTACAGTACTGGAGTAAATGTACTTCTACAGTCTCCCTTCTCTGCAGAACGCATTAAGAAAATAATAAAGAACGTGCCAGGAATTGGAAAACAATCAGTTTTTACAGTATACTTTAAATATGTGATATGCCTCCAAATCGTGTGATGCGTCTGAACAGCAGCATCTGGTGGTTGAACGTCATCGCACGTCATCCATCATCGTTCCCCAAACATTCAACAACATTCTTTATCCAGAAAAGAAAACATTTTTGGGGGAAGATGTTCATCTGGCATTTGGATAGCCAACAATCAACCTGTCGCATCGAGGTAAGATAAGGATTCGAAATGATCTTGTTATATGCATGTAGTAGAGAGTCTGTAGTCTATCGCGCAAACTAAGAGTCTCCCCTGTTCTTTCTGACCACGGTGAGAAATCTGCAGCAGGAGAAGTTAACCCTCTCCTCCTTGATTTCATGTTTATGGAGAAGGAGAACCAGGAAATGAGTCGGGGGGGAAATGCAACGCTGCCGAGCTATGTACGTTGCTGCAATGTGTAGTTTTACATTTTTCGAGAGGTGCACGTAAGGCTAGGGTCAGTTTCTTCACGTACATAGCCACGGCGTACATTTAACACTGATGCACAAATCGGCCTTAAGTCTTCCACAAACGGAGGGAAAACGCTGGAATGCATCCCACTTCTTCCCGACATGCTGCCCCCTCACCTGTTTGAGGACGTGCAGGTACTCGTAGCAGAAGCCGACGATGTTGGCCGAGATGTCGTCGTCCTCGTGCACCAGCAGCTGCAGCAGCAGCGGCACTTTGCTCTCCAAGGCCAGCAGCGTCTCTGCCGTGTCCTTCACGTTCCCCGTCTTGGCCAGCTTGGTCCAGCTGAGCACCAGACTCTGGCCCATCCCGTTCACCAGCCGAGAGAACTTGGCCAGGAAGTCCACGTCCTCTTCCTGGCGGGACAGGAAAAGGACGCCAGGGGAAGCAGAAGGATCGTAAACATGCAGCTCTAAAGTAAAACTTAACCTCTTAGCTCTCAAATCTGCACTGGGCTACAAAACACAGAAACCGGCCAGTGTTTAAAACGCAACAAGACATTTAACGCTGTTATTTCTGGACGGAAACGTCAAAATAAATATTCCCAAAGAAGTCTTGTTCACCTCGTCTCACTTGACCATCAAATGTTCAGTTTATGTGCCAGACATACAGAATTTTTGCTAAACTTATGAGATGACAGCGTGCATTTTTGGTTGAAAAAGCTTTGACTTTCCTGACAAATAGTGTTTGATGATGCTTGATAAAGAAAGCTGCCTTCATAAGAAAATATATAAAACCTGTAAATGATGTTATACCGTCAGTTCTCACTCTTATAACACGACACCAACTTATCTCATTACTTGCCTACCGATGTTTAAAATAGCGGGAGAAGTCAAACCTGTTCCACGTTGAAAAATCCAGCAGACTGCAGAACTTGGCACAGAGACTCCACCAGCTTGGTTTTATCAACGGGGTCCATCCCTTTGTTGACTATTTCAAACAGGCAGTCACAGGCCTCCTCTCTCAGCTCCTCCACCGACATCTGACTGAGCAGCAGGTTCACAAACCTGAAAATACACCCAAAAAAACATCAGTATCGTAGTAGTCTCGCTCCAGAACTTCCTCCACAGCGCTGCGGAGGAAGGTCTGTCTAGTCCACACAGCATTCCTGGATGGGAGTAAAACGTGCTCTGGTTTATTGGCATTTCTTTAAACCAATCACAATCATCGTGGGCGGGGCTAAGCTCCGGACGGAGCCACGGTGCCTCTGCTAAATAGTCTCAGGAAGGAACTTGTTTTGGTGGAACATGTGGACGTTCAGAAGTAGTTTTAGTCGTGTAACAGAAACCTCAGATTGGACAGATAGTCTATCTTAAAAAAAACTAGAAAAGCAGTGACCGGAAAATCAACAACATCAGTTGGCAATAATCGATTATAGTCTGTCACCGAATCGACGCAATGATTAATTTCAACACCCCTAACGCAGTTCTTTTTAACGATACCCAGCCCTATTTATCTGCTTATTAAAACCCCCCCTCGCAGTGTATTTCCCCTATTTGTGAGTGAGGCGACTGACCGGTCGTTGGCGATGAGGTTAAGGTCGATCCAGGACACGAACAGTCCCACCACCTCCAGACACTGGCAGGTGAGCTCCGGGTGGGACCGCTGGTACGCCTGCAGGATCTGGAACCACGACTCCACCAGGTGGGGGATGCACTGCTCCCGCATGCTGTCTTTGATTAAAGAGTTCCTGCGCATCTCCTGAAGGAAAATATTCAACACGGTTAACCAGAGTCTCTCTCAGTTACAACATTTACAAGTAAATCACTAGGATTGGGAATCGGAAACCCAGATCCAAATTACAACAAAGTACCCTTCAGCATGTCTGTGCCACAACTACACATGGTGCTCTCTCTGGACTGGACAACGCAATACATTTTGTTTTGTTTAGGCAGTATGAGCTAGATGAATAAGAGTTGAGAGCACACTAGCCGGCCGTGCGCCATGGACCGCACGTCAGGGATCGACAGATATGGATTTTTTTTTTAGTGCCGATGCCGATACGGATTCTTTATAGCAGAGCTGAAGTCTCTTTTATATAGGCCTTAGTGGTCCCCTAATACTGTATCTGAAGTCTCTTTTATATAGACCTTAGTGGTCCCCTAATACTGTATCTGAAGTCTCTTTTATATAGACCTTAGTGGTCCCCTAATACTGTATCTGAAGTCTCTTTTATATAGACCTTAGTGGTCCCCTAATACTGTATCTGAAGTCTCTTTTATATAGGCCTTAGTGGTCCCCTAATACTGTATCTGAAGTCTCTTTTATATAGACCTTAGTGGTCCCCTAATACTGTATCTGAAGTCTCTTTTATATAGACCTTAGTGGTCCCCTAATACTGTATCTGAAGTCTCTTTTATAGAGCCAGTCCCACAATGAGCTTTCCTTAGGATGTGCCATTTCTGTGTCTGTAGCTTTAAATGCTATTGAGGAGGAGAGAGGGGGGGCAAGGTGGAGGGTGGGGGTGTGGCCTTGACCAACTGCCACTTTGCTCGTTTGAAAGCCATGATGTCTCTCTCTCTCTCTCATGGGGGGGCCAAATCCTCTGGGCGGGCAAAGCAGAGAAAGGGGAGGTAACCTTTCCCCTTATGACGTCATAAAGGGAAGATTCCTGATCGGCCCATCTGAGCTTTCATTTTCTCAAAGGCAGAGCAGGATACCCAGGGCTCGGTTTACACCCATCACCATTTCTAGCCACTGGGGGGGCCATAGGCAGGCTGGGGGAACTCATATTAATGTTAAAAGTGAAAGCATAAAGTGAAATTTTCATGCCATGGGTCCTTTAAAAACAAAAACACAGATCAGTGTCACTTCTGCAATCATCTTACATTCATATCACCCAAATTAAGTGTGCAATGTGCATGATATGGATGGGTGCAGTGCATATGGTGTAACTGTGCAAGGGTGAAAGGCTTTCATCAACATCTACAACAGAGCCTTGATGATGCATTGCTTGCGGACATATTATAAGACCGATATAATCAGGTCATCACAAAATGTCATTTGTCAAGACATTTAAATAATTTAAGAAAACAATAAACCTGAAAAGTAGCCATTGAAATAAAGGGCTCGATTTGTAATTTAAGACAGCCATGGTGCTGAAAGCCTGCCAGGCTTCCAGCACCAGCACTCTGCTAGTGGGGGAGGGGCAGTGCATGGTCTGCACGTGAACTACAGCGTCTCCAGCAACACAGAGCTGCATGTGGACGCCTGTCTGTAAATAATGCCGGGAAAAATCTAGCGGTGAATGCAGCAGCTGCGTAAAAACGTAAATATCGGCCCAATATATCGGTCGGTCGCTAAAATCGGTCTATCACTACCGGACGTTTTCTACTTTAGTACTTAAAACTTGCAACTCGCCGGTCTGCAGCGTTTTGAATGCTGAAAGTTTACATCAATAGTCCCTTTCCGACTGGAGGGATTTCTGCAGTTCCTAGAACATAACCTTCCTAGAACATAATGTTCCTAGAACATAACGTTCCTAGAACCCTTTTTTCCTCATGTTCTGACTGGACCAATTTGGGGATTATTAAGTCCCTCTGGCAGCAGTTCCTGTAACTCTTTCAGCTCCTCCTTCAGGGCGGGCTCTTTTCCCCTTTCCCCATCTTTTTAATATTGTATTAACTTCACTGTTTAGCATGCCTTCTACTTTTGTAAACCGGTCTTAAGTTTATCTTTGCACTCTAAAGTTTGCTGTGTTGTGTTTTACTTTGATATAAATAAAATATTTAATAGAAAAGTGGGTTACTACAGTTATTTGTACATGCACACATGAAGTTAGGCCTACCTGCTTGATTAAAAAGAGCAGCAGCAGGTTAAATGGCTGTGGTATCAGAACAAAATATTGTGGTGGTTGGACGGCTGTGTTATAATAACAAAAGGTCTTTTGTGTTCACACAGCCATCTAATCACACCGGTTGACATTCTTCTGAAATGTTTGTGTTATCATCACAAAAGGTCTACACTGGCATTCAGTCAACTTTGTCTGAACTCCCTTACCCCTCCTACCAGTTCCTATGGCCACTTGGCCAGTGTGAATGCAAATGGGAAACCAGTTTTGGGGGAGAGTAGTTAGTAGAACTGTTCAGAAGTGGACTGTTCCTAGAACTACGTTCCTGGAACTACTTGGTCGGAAAGAGGCTAATGAGATGATGCATCGTCTCCATACCAATGACTCTCTGTACTTCAATTCTAACTTCAGACTGTCAGGCTTTTGTAGCTGGATATCATATGTAGACTCTTAAAATATGATTGATGATAGTGAGATACTTGCTACAGCTGCATTTCTAGTAGAGATGAAACGGAGAACAACAGTTATTTCTCAAATTTCTCCGATTCTCTGCTTCGTTCTATCGCTGCTCCTTCTCTTCAGTCACCCTCTCGCTCGATCCATCACATACCGTGCTCGCGGCTCTCGATGAGCCTTTGTCTAAAACTACCACTTCACCCAGCTGACAGTTTGTAACATAAAAAATAAAATGCATTATTTTGGATCATTTTAATTCTATAGCGTGTAGCTGACTTCCCTATTGGCTGTTGAAACAGGTGACGTCTCTTACGTCCTAAAACCAGCCTCTGGAGACTCCACCAGCTGACTTCCGTATTGGCTGTAGAAACAGGAGACGTCTCTTACGTTCTAAAACCAATGGCTGTGGTATCTAGAGACTCGACTGGCTGAGTCGCAGCGACAGCGTCAGCTGGTTTGAGTCGAGCTGAGACGGGCCGGTTCAGTCGCTGAAACTTTTCCCTGCAACCATCTGAAATGGTTTCGCCACAAATCTTTGGTCTGAACTGGACTTCAGAGAGAACAGCAGACATATTGTCGCTCGTGAAGTAGCGTCTGGAACATTTTCAAAAGTAATGTTTTTCAAGCAACTGGCTAATAATATATGACTTGACGTATGCTGGACGCTGTGTCCTTTCGGCATGTGATCCCGTTTTTGACCGTGTCCCTCAAAGAAAAAGGAAATCGATAAGAAGAACCAGATTTGTTAAAATCCAAACGATACCCAACCCCGGGAAGCACAGAGTGCGCCTTACGTCGGGCGAGTGGAGGATATCTCGGTCCACCACCTCGGCGTCGATGGCCATGAGCGTCCGCAGGTAGACGTCGACGCCGTGCGGGTTCAGACCCACCAGGGACAGGATGTCGAAGAAGAACTTGGGCCACAGAGTCAGGTACTCCATGACGAAGGTGAGGGCGAACACCTGGGCCGCCTTGTTCCGGATGAACGGCTTCTCGGGCTGGGCATTCATCAGCTGCAGACAAAAACCCATCAACATATATATCATTCAAAGCTTTTTCTGAAAAAATATGAAGGCAGATAAACTGGAGCCAGAATTAGATAAAAAAATGTCCTTATTAATATTGATTATTGAAACATGAACAAACAGTGAACGCTGTAGAACTTTCTATTATTATCATCCAGTTTGACAGTCAGTCATAACGGAAAAAGAGAGTAAATAAACTACTTAAGAGTAGATATTATTCGGGGCTATCGGATTGGTGCATAAACTCCAAAACTGGCCGATACTGATAGCAGCTTCGGAGGCTTTTTCGATACTGGTATTCATATCGGAAGATCTCCAGCTATAATGAGTATTATCTTTTATTTTCCGCTTCTCCTTTCTTACTTATTGTCTTATTAAATGAACTATTAAGTTAATGCTGTTGGGTTCATCTTGTTTTGAGTTTTAGGAGAAGGCTTTTACAGGAGGCTCTCCAACAGTTTCTAATGTATGTATATGACAGTGTGTGTATTGTATCTGTGAAAATACATTGCTGTAATTTAAATGAATGAATAAATAAATAGATGTGCTCCATATGCGAGAGCAGCCGATTGGACAATATCAAGATTAGTATCGCATAGCAACTATGTCTCTATCGTGCCGTTTCTCTGCTCACGAAGAGGATTTCAAACCGCACATATCATGGCATTAGCAGTGGAACACATACATAATACCACGATATATATAAAAAATATCCCTACTAGCACTGCAAACATTTATGACGGGCTCCAAGCTCGTTGAGCCTCAGAGTCCGCGAAAGTCAAAGCCTGACGGCGGCGAGAGAAAAGCCAGGAAATATCGCAACGTGTGAGCAGCAAGGTCTGTAGTAAATCAAAACAGGCAAACTTCACATTTGCATTCATTTTATACATCCATTCTAAAAGCGCTGATGCATTTTTTTGGTGTAATAGGCCACACCCACTTACCAAGCCATGGCCCCCGCGACGTGTAGTTACATTTTTTGAAAGGTGTACGACAGCCTACGGCGTAGGGTACATAACGCCACGTAAATGTGTACCAAATAAATTGGCCTTTAGAGCGTCATGGTGATCTTTTCATCTCTGTTGTGCGTTGGTTTCGTTGCCTTCGGCACAGTCTTATGATGAGACTTGGATGTTTAACTTTATGACTACCGTATTTTCTGGACTATAAGTCTCACTTTTTCTTCATGCTTTGGCTGGTCCTGTGACTTATAGTCAGGTGTGACATGTTTTAAATGTTATTTCATGCTGAAAACATTACCGTGTACAGCCGCGAGAGGCGCTCTAGGCTTGTGACGACTATATGCTGCTCCTAAAGACAACTGAGAAAGAAAAGAAGCTGCAGGAGACTGCAGGTAGTAAAACACGCAGCCGAAAACGGTCATCGAGCAGCAGAAGGAGAGTTTGGAGTGAGAGAGAAACTTGTGAGGGACTGGAGAAAAGGTTAGTCTCACTGCAATGAAGAAAACAAAGAAAGCTAGTCGCTGAAATCCAGATGGCCAGAGCTGGAGGAAGGAGTCCACAGATGGGTGCTTGAACAACGTGCTGCTGGGAGAGGCTCGTCAACAGAGCAGCTACGTTACGTTAACGTAGAGACACCTACCGTATTCAGCCCCTTGTTCTGGGGGCTGTTGGGTAGTTTAATAACTGTTAATGTGTTACGTTAACGTAGAGACACCTACCGTATTCAGCCCCTTGTTCTGGGGGCTGTTGGGTAGTTTAATAACTTTCCTTTCCAGATTAAATGTCTGTTCTTGGTCTTGGATTTTGTGAAATAAATGTCTAAATAAATGCGACTTATAGTCCAGTGCGACTTATGTTTTTTTCCTCTTCATGACGCATTTTTTGACTGATGCGACTTATACTCCGGAGTGACTTATAGTCTGGAAAATACGGTATATTGTAAGCTGATCATATCTAGAGTACAATGTTTCTCTCTGAAATGTAGTGGAGTAGAAGTAATAAGTATCAAAGTACAGTCCATAAGTAGAAGTCTGACTGTGGTCATAACATCTACATCTTATAACTTATTCCCTGTTATATATTGTTCTTGAGGTATACACCAATCACATACGTACCGATAGTGGCATTTTAAAGTGCCTTCTCTAACTCAAGAGTGTCCACGATGTGGTTATTGCACCAGTTTGGTGATGGCGATAAAGCGATGTATTGTGCAGCTCTTATTTTAACACACTGGTAATCTATGAATACACAAGTCAAGGTATTGAAATCAGGAAGGAAGGAAAAAACTGGCTTTGGAACATCTGGAGTATTTAAGGATTTGTTGACCCTTGAATTCACTTTCAACGGCACAGCAGCATCAGAGAAAGGCGACAAGGATCAGTTTTCTGTTTGCACACCAGACAAAATCATACCACTGACAGGATATGGCCTTTGATGGCCATATTGTAAGCTGATCATATCTTTGTATAAATGCAGTGCAGTAAACAGTACAATGTTTCTCTCTGAAATGTAGTGGAGTGGAAGTAATAAGTATCAAAGTACAGTCCATAAGTAGAAGTATGACTGTGGTCATAACACCTACATCTTATAACTTACTCCCTGTTATATATTGTTCTTGAGGTATATCATTTCTTTTCTTGTTTGTCAAGCGATTCCATTATGTTTACATTCTTGTCTTTTCATAGTCCGTTAATATTTAATAATAAGCTATTGCACTGTTCAATCCCTGCACGGTTCACTTTTGCACTACGACCGTTGCACACAGTCTACCATAGCACCTTATCATGGTCATTGCATCACATGGTCAGGCCATACCAGACCTTCAATTGTTAACTCTTTACATTTCTGTGAATGATCGTTTATATATATATATATATATATATATATATATATATATGTGAGATGTGTGTGTAGAGGTGCAACGATGAATCGATTAATTGATTAGTTGTCAACTATTAAATTAATCGCCAAATATTTTGATAATCGACTAATCGTTTGAGTCATTTTTTTATTAAAACAAGATTTCTCTGATTCCAGCTTGTTAAATGTGAATATCTTCTAGTTTCTTCTCTCCTCTGTGACAGTAAACTGAAGATCTTTGAGTTTTGGACAAAACAAGACATTTGAGGACGTCATCTTGGGCTTTTTGGGAAACTCTGATCCACATTTTTCACCATGTTTTGACATTTTTTAGGATCAAACAACTAATCGAGAAAATAATTGACAGATTAATCGACTATGAAAATAATCGTTAGTTGCAGCCCTATATGTGCGTTTGTTGTGTTATGGTTGTCTAAGCTACTGGATGCCTAACATTTCCTATCTATCCATCTATCTAGTACCAAAGTACAGTTGATAAGCAGAAGTGCCTTCCAGCGCCCGGCGTGGTGCAGTACCTGACACTGGAGCCACTTCATTAAAGTCTCTCTGATGAGCTGCTGCTGACCGGCGCTCAGACCAGCGTGTCTGCAACACAAACAACAAGCGGACATGTTGAGATAAAAACAAATCCTTGTTTCTCCAGAAACAAACAGATGAAGAAAACCAGAGCCACCTCTTCCTCACCTGAACTTTATCTGATGCTCCAAAACTTGGAAGCAGAAGAACTTCACATGGTCGTCACTGAAAAACACGGATACGAAATGGATTTTAACATTTCTTCAAGTTCAAACTAACCTTTATTTACCACAAAAGGGACATTTCAGTTTCAACCATGGGTGTAACGGATCACAAAATCACTGTTTTGAATCACGGATTGGAGCAATTTTCAGATCAGCACAAACAAGGGGGGGGTGGGGGGATTTAAATGATGTATGTAAACAATGTAATCACAATGGCTCTCATTTACTCACTTGTAAATCCCTGTAGCGAGGGCCTCAGCACAAACCTCCCAGGCATCCTGAGACTCCTTCAGCTGCTCAAAGTATGCCATGGCCTGAACAAGTACACACTCATTTTATTCCACATTATAATAGCATGCGTAAAACCATCAATATACAACCTTTATCTAATAATGCCCATTGATTCATAACCTCTCCCACATCAAGAGAGATGAGGGTGCGTAGTAGGTACCCTGTGCCTGTAGCGGGCGTCGGCGTTCGGGTTGAGCCCCAGCAGGGCCTGCTCGTCCATGACTGCAGCGACAGACTGGCAGGCCATTCGTGGGTTAGCTGTCCTCCAAGGCTGGTTCACTTCTCTCTGCTGCTGGCAGGCAGGTTTCTCTCATCTGGGAACAACACAGAGAGAAATCACCTCTGCTACTCTACTATGCTATATACTGTTGGTTCTCAAACGGTTTTCAATAATGTCCCCCCTTTGGATTGTGCCAAGTAATTGTGACAAGTGTGAATCATTTTTGGTAGGAAAAAAAAGGTTTATATAAAGAAGAATACAGCGCTAGATTTACTAAAACAACAGCCATCAGCATTTAAATGTTTTTCATTTAAATGCTGATGGTAAAAAGGAGACAAAAACTTGAAAAAAAGTGACAAAAACTTGAAAAAAAAAGGAAGGAAGAAAGGCAAGAATAGCTCGACAGAAGCAACGTTTTTGTAAAAAAAAGAATTTTCAAAAACACTAGGTCAACAAAAGTGACAAAAAGTTTTTTTTAAAGCAACAAACATCGAAAAAAGTGGCAAAAACTTTGAAAAAAGTGGCAACAACTTCGAAAAAAGTGGCAACAACTTTGAAAAAAGTGGCAAAAACTTTGAAAAAAGTGGCAAAAAAAGTGGCAAAAACTTTGAAAAAAGTGGCAAAAACTTGGGGAGAAAAAGACAGTAAGGAAGGAAGAAAGGCAAGAATAGGTCAACAAAAGGGAGAAAAAGGTCAAAAACAGTGACAAAAACTTCGAAAAAAGCGGAAAAAAACTTTTTAAAAGCGACAAACTACAAAAACAGTAGAGTAAAAGGAAGAAAGGCAAGAATAGTTTGCAAAGAAAGGTTTACTTTAACCTGCATTATATTGTGTATTCATAGAGAGAGGAAGGTCAATACACCCGGACAGCTCGTCTTCACTACCATGATGCAACACTCTAACCTCCATGTCAACAACATCAGTTAAAAGTACGGCTGTCAGCATTAACGCGTTAATCGTGATGCGATTAAGGGCCGAGCATAGCGCGTTCATATTTTATTTTATTTATTTATTTTTAAATCGTATTAATCGCATGCCGCCATTTATTCATTTATTTTCACTTCACTTGGCGTCGTGCCTAACAGGATACTACTACTTCCTCCTAACACATCCTGCTGCTGCAGGAATAGCTACGCGGATTTCGGTTCCTCATTCTGGTGCCACTGATATGTCTGCTCTTCTCTCTGCTGCTCTGAAACAGACACACCGCTACACGTGACGTTAGTTAACACTATACTCAACAGCAGTTAACGTTAGCCTACCGCTAGCTAGTTAACACTATACTCAACAGCAGTTAACGTTAGCTTACCGCTAGCTAGTTAACACTATACTCAACAGCAGCTAACGTTAGCCTACCGCTAGCTAGTTAACACTATACTCGACAGCAGCTAACGTTAGCCTACCGCTAGCTAGTTAACACTATACTCGACAGCAGCTAACGTTAGCCTACCACTAGCTAGTTAACACTATACTCAACAGCAGCTAACCTTAGCCTACCCTAGCTAGTTAACACTATACTCAACAGCAGCTAACGTTAGCCTACCGCTAGCTAGTTAACACTATACTCAACAGCAGCTAACGTTAGCCTACCGCTAGCTAGTTAACACTATACTCGACAGCAGCTAACGTTAGCCTACCGCTAGCTAGTAGCTGATTAAACAGGGTTAAATGCTGACAGCTAACGCTAAACGGTGTAAAGTGTGACTGTGTTTTACTGTAGAGGATTCAACACCGGGATGTAACAATCTGCAGCTGCCGTCGGAGAAACAACACAGACGGTGCGTTCAATGAAACTGGTAAACTACAGCCTCGTGGTGCATTCAAAGTTATTGTTAATGCCCTTTTCCCATCTGGTGGTTGTTTTTGTTGTTCAACAGCTATTTACTAGTGAAATAAGTTATTGTTATGGTTATACATTATTATTAATCATGTAATGTTGACCATATGGCCTTAGCAATAAACAAGCCGTTCTTTAATGTCACCAACTGTTGTTTAGTACCCTTCTTTTTTTTACTTTCTTAAAAAGTATCCAGTATCCAAACCAAACAATACCCAACCCTAATACTAGATTAAATATATAATAAACAAATACAAATCTTAAAATCAAGATCACAAAGTAGCTTTCTTTACATTCATTTGATTCCCAATCAAGATCCTCTGGTAAGAATGGCTTTCAGTTGTTAATATGGACTTAAAACTGTTCTGAAATGCAAAATAATAGAATATTAATCATGCGATAAAACATGCGATTAACTATAGAACTTCAGCGATTAATCACGATTAAGAAAATGTAATCGTTTGACAGGTCTTAAAGCTTTTTGAGGGTTATTTATGTATTATCTGCTCTAGCTTTTCCAATGTTTTAGACACAGATATGGTGATAACGGTCCAAAATTATGTGAAAAACAGACTACACAAAGATACACAAAATGTACGGGGAAATTCCTTTTTCTTGTTGAAAAACGTAACATTTTCTTGAGTAATGACACCTAAACCTCGACCAAATACGCGCATAGTCCTCCACAAAGCGAGGGGAAACACTGTACTCCATATTTAAGTGGTTAAATAGTGACATACACTCCATTTTTTGGAAGACTAAGTATTTGGCCGAGGTTTAGGCATCCTTTAATCAAGAAAATGTTACATTTTTCAACAAGAAAATGCAAATCCGCCCTTATACCTGCTGCTGTTACACAGTAACTTCCCAGTTATGGATTAATAAAGTCTATCTATATATCCATTTTTCTGTTTATCAATCTGTTTATATATCCATCCACCTTTCTATATGCAAATGAGGCATTACCTAATAACTTTTGGTGGATTTAGAAGCAATCTACTGACACAAAAAGACAAAGTGTAGTAACATAAATGTCTTTCCACTAGTCTGAAAGAAGACATGCTATCGAAGATAAAGAGCACCAAATCTTTAAACTGAAAAATATGATTTTTCCTGTAGTGTCCCCTTTAAGACCGCAGTGCTAACTTACATGCTACATGCTAACGACGTCACTTTCATACAGAATAGCTGACTGTTGCTACCTCAAGCTAGCGTTAGCCAGCTAGCCTCTGAGCCTGCTGTAACCCTGACACGTTAACAAACATTACAACATCAGTCATCACCGGTTAGGCTTTAAATGGCGTTCAAAACCGACAAAGTGGGATAAATAAAAGCAACTTAAATGTGGGTTTTGTCCGTGTTTATGTCGCTCCGGTTACCTGTCTCGCGATGACAAACTCCGCTAACGTTAGCCGTTTGTTATCAAGCTAAAAACCCAATATCAAACACAACAGCACATTGTAGATAACTCACCTTAATCAAAACGTATTTAACAGTGTTTTTTCTCCCCTGTCAACTCATCGTGGAGCCGCAGAGAAGCATCCAGAAATCAGTTGCATGTGTCCACTCGGTTAACATCCGGGTCACACAGGAAAGGAATCTTCTGCTTAGGGTTTTAACGGTCGCTTTGAGTCCTTAACGTTGCACCAGCGCCATCTTCTGAAGTTAGTTAACGGCTGTTTTTTTGACAGGCTCACGTCTTCATGACAAGATATGGCCATGAGAAATCTGGTGATCATTGGTCGTTGTTTAGGTACATTAAACCACGTTAAGCTTTCTCACCATTGACATATATAAAAGGTTTTCACGTTAAGCGTTTTAGAATGTCCCGAGTTATTTTTTTTTAAATTATCTTTATTTAAACAACATTCAATGACAGGCAGTCATAACATAAATAAACAAAACACAAATATACATTGTGCCAGGGGGATTGCTAGCTAAAACAGCTTATTATGTAGGTGCGCGCCTGTGTTAACATGGCGCTTGTTGCCCCCTGTGCGCTGATGACCTCATCTGTTGACATTTCTGAATGCCTTCCTACAGTTGCTTAAAGGTCCCATGACATGGTGCTCTTTGGATGCTTTTATATAGCCTAGAGCAGTGGTTCCCAACCTTTTTTCCTTGGCGCCCCCCCAACTTATGTCTAAGAAAAGCTGTTAACGTTTCCGCCATGTTTCATTTATAAAATAGTGATGCTGTGGCGGGATGCTAGCAGCTAGCAGCTGACCTGATGACAGCAGCTAGCAGCTAGCAGCTGACCTGATGACAGCAGCTAGCAGCTAGCAGCTGACCTGATGACAGCAGCTAGCAGCTAGCAGCTGACCTGATGACAGCAGCTAGCAGCTGACCTGATGACAGCAGCTAGGCAGCTGACCTGATGACAGCAGCTAGCAGCTAACAGCTGACCTGATGACAGCAGCTAGCAGCTAGCAGCTGAGCTGATGACAGCAGCTAGCAGCTAGCAGCTGACCTGATGACCGCAAGGTCCCAGGTTAAGAGGTCCCAGAGGTTTGGCCTACAAAGTAGCCTGCCTACAATTATAAGCCAGAACAAAAATATTGAGTTTTTATACAGACTTTTGCATACATCATATATTCTAGTGTATTATCATAATTTGTTTAACGTGCAAATATTTTTTTTTTATCTCAACATCAAACCAGATAAAGACTTGCGCACCCCTGTGATCTTTGCCCCCGAGGACCCCAGGACAAAGCAAAGAAAGGGAGGTAACCTTTCCCCCTTATGACGTCATAAAGGGAAGATTCCAGATCGGCCCATCTGAGCTTTCATTTTCTCAAAGGCAGAGCAGGATACCCAGGGCTCGGTTTACACCTATCACCATTTCTAGCCACTGGGGGGCCATAGGCAGGCTGGGGGAACTCATATTAATGTTGAACCTCATAAAGTGACATTTTCATGCCATGGGTCCTTTAATGTCATGGGAATCTTTCATTAGTATGAGAAGAAAATTAGATTTTAACTGTGTCGGGCTCGGACAGAAAAATGCAGCCCGATCCGGACTTCAATTGCTACTAACGGCTGTTATTTACATCTGTTTTGTAAGTGTATATATTGTCTGACAGGGTTTTTAAAAATATTTTATTTCACAATTATGCAAATAAACAGAATACAGATACAAAATATACAGAAAACTAAAATAAAGAAACATACAACATGCCAGGGTTCAGCAAATACAAAGTAGATAATATACTGTCTATTGTGAAAACATTAAATAAGGAGCACAATCTCACAGTTTTAATGTCTTTTTTGATAATTGATGAAGTTATTATCTTAATATATAGCACCAACCTACTCTTGGACCCCCTGCAGTTTGCCTTTAGAGCCAATAGATCTGTAGATGACGCAGTCAACATGGCTTTTCATTTCATCCTTTCGGCACCATGGACTCCTCAGGATCCTGAGGACTTCAGCTCTGCCTTCAACGCCATCCTCCTGGCTCTGTTCCTGGACAAGCTGACTCCACCTGCAGGTGGATCACAGACTTCCTGTCCGACAGGAAGCTGGGGAAACACGTCTCTGACTCTACAGCGCTGCGGAGGAAGGTCTGTCTGGTCCACACAACATTCCTGGATGGGAGAAAATCTTCTTGTGCTACAGCAGCTCAAAAGAAAGAAATGTACACACATCAGAATAACACAAATATACATTAAGTAGACATAGGAGAAAAAATATACATAGTATAAGAAATGGAAAAAATGGAATTAGTTATAATAATAATAGTAATAAAACCAACATATTTACACAGTTAACACCCTTATATAAACAGACAGTATATAAACAGATATACAGATGAGTTTATTTCTTCTTTTTTTCTTTAACCTTTATTTAACCAGGTAGGCCGTTGAGAACAGGTTCTCATTTGCAGCGGTGACCTGGCCAAGACAAGCATAAGCATGCAGGACAACATACAGTTTCACATTCAATACAATACAGGAATACAGAATACAATATGCTACATAAAGTGCAGATTAAGAAGGCATTACAAAACTGGCACAAACGTGTGGTGTGAGTAAGGTGCGGATGAGTAGAGATGACATATTGCACAGTTGAAGGTAACAGGACATTGTGGCTCTGTCCGGAGCTTAGCCCCGCCCACGATGATTGTGATTGGTTTAAAGAAATGCCAATAAACCAGAGCACGTTTTTCTCCCATCCAAGAATGCTGTGTGGACTAACCAGACCTTCCTCCGCAACGCTGTGGAGGACGGTCTCACAAAGCCTGGTGACCTGGTGCAGTCACCAGCAACTTGGAGCCAAACGCTCTGAAGACAATGGAGATAGTTGTGGACTTTCGGAAGGACGCAGCCCATACCTGCCCCCATCACCCTGGGTGACTCCAACACTAAGGAGTCCTTCCGCTTCCTGGGCTCCATCATCTCCCAGGACCTGAAGTGGGAGCTGAACATCAGCAGGCTATGATAGAGATGTTCATTTTAGGCAGTATCAGATACTGCCTAAAATGCTGGTATCAGTATCAGGAAGTACTGGAGTTAATGCACCGATCTGATACCACGTAATAAAGCCCTAAAGATAATCTACGTTAAAATAGTTTTTTTATGTTATTTTTCCGTTATAACTGACTGTCAAACTGGAGAATAACAGAAAGTTCTGGGTGTTCATCACAATAATATCACATTTATACAGGGATAGTAGTATACAGCTGTTATACATCATATCATCCATACAGAGATAGTAGTATACAGCTGTTATACATCATATCATCCATACAGAGATAGTAGTATACAGCTGTTATACATCATATCATCTATACAGAGATAGTAGTATACAGCTGTTAAAACATAATAACATGTATGACACACTGGTATCAGATCAGTACTCGGTATCGGCCGATACGCAAGTTCAGGTATCAGAATCGGTATCAGGAATTTTTTTTGGACGTTTTTGTCACGTTTTCAATGTTTTTTTTGGACGTTTTTGTCACGTTTTCAATGTTTTTGTTGCTTTTTTTGGACGTTTTTGTTGCTTTTTTTGGACTTTTTTGTCACGTTTTCAAAGTTTTTGTTGTTTTTTTGGACGTTTTTGTCATGTTTTCAATGTTTTTGTTGCTTTTTTGGACGTTTGTGTCACGTTTTCAAAGTTTTTGTTGTTTTTTTGGACGTTTTTGTCATGTTTTCAATGTTTTTGTTGCTTTTTTGGACGTTTTTGTCATGTTTTCAATGTTTTTGTTGCTTTTTTTGGACGTTTTTGTCACGTTTTCAATGTTTTTGTTGCTTTTGTTGCTTTTTTGGACGTTTGTGTCACGTTTTCAAAGTTTTTGTTGTTTGTTTTTTTTACGTTTTTGTCACGTTTTCAATGTTTTGTTGCTTTTTTTGGACGTTTTTGTTGCTTTTTTTGGACGTTTTTGTCACGTTTTCAATGTTTTTGTTGCTTTTGTTGCTTTTTTGGACGTTTGTGTCACGTTTTCAAAGTTTTTGTTGTTTTTTTTGGACGTTTTTGTCACGTTTTCAATGTTTTTGTTGCTTTTGTTGCTTTTGTGGACGTTTGTGTCACGTTTTCAATGTTTTTGTTGTTTTTTTGGACGTTTTTGTCATGTTTTCAATGTTTTTGTTGTTTTTTTTTTTACGTTTTTGTCACGTTTTCAATGTTTTTGTTGTTTGTTTTTTTTTACGTTTTTGTCATGTTTTCAATGTTTTTGTTGTTTGTTTTTTTTACGTTTTTGTCATGTTTTCAAAGTTTTTGTTGCTTTTGTGGACGTTTGTGTCACGTTTTCAATGTTTTTGTTGTTTTTTTGGACGTTTTTGTCATGTTTTCAATGTTTTTGTTGTTTTTTTTTTTACGTTTTTGTCACGTTTTCAATGTTTTTGTTGTTTTTTTGGACATTTTTGTCACGTTTTCAAAGTTTTTGTTGCTTTTTTTGAGAGAATGTTTTTTCATCTTCCTGTAACGTTTTTGCGGAGTTTCTTGGTCTTCTTTGAAAGTTTTTTTTCCAACATTTTTGGTGTTTTTTCCAACGTTTTTCATGCTTTTTTTCAACGTTTTACCAACAATTTTTAACAATTTATTCAATGTTTTTGACGCTTTTCTGAATACATGCAGACGTGTCCCGGGACTTCCCGAGATAGTTGGAGATCTCAATCCCCCCAATGTTGAACCCAAAGTTACGCCCTTGGGTGTTACAGGGATATTCTGACAGAAACTCTTCATAAGTAAAGAGGAGACCATCTCTATTAACGGATGTACCAACTCAATGTTATCGGGAAATCAATATTCCATTAAAAGGGATTTATGTTTAAACTATGCAGAATGTCCTTTTTGTTCCATATAAAATATTTATGAGGTGAAAAAAATGTTTTTGTAGATGTGAGACAGTTGTTATTGAAGAATATAAATTACAAAAAAAGCCCTATATCTTTATTTTTCTTGTATTTTGTTGTCATTTTTTATTTTTTTTGCTTTTCTCTCGTCTTTCTTATTTATATTATTGGGTTTTAAACATTTGCACTTTTTTCAAAGCACCTGATCCTTATAGTATTATGAAGAATTTTGAGCTATATTGTTTATATATGAAAAAAAACAAAAAGATGTGAAAAGTGACCCGGATGTCCCTCCTCCGTCCTTATGACGTCAGGAGTCTCCGCCTTGCTACTTCCTCTTTTCTGTGGCAGTGAGCGAGAGACACCATGAAGGCGTCCGGCACAGTACGTAAAACTCTTTATTTGACTTATATCTACGTACAACACACGGACTCTATGAAGCGATTTCGCTTCATAAAGTTGCGTTTGTCTGATTTATGTATTAACATTTACAGAAAGTCCACATTTAAGCCATGTTTTGGGTGTTTTTCGTCCCGATGCGTTTTGCGGCTACATTACAACATGGCGTCGCGTTACCATGTGGAGGACTGTGGCTGGAAATGTGACTCCATTAGCGCTCCTGTATCAGTGAAATACACTCACTAACAATATATAAGACAAGTCAAGACTCCTTAAATGTCTTAACATCAATACTATTTGCCTTAAATTGTATGTTTAAAGCACCGCATTATTAGTTTTTACCCTGAACGTTTAGCTAACTTAGCTCCGATGACGGCTAACGCTAGCTGCTAAATGCTAACGTGGTGCTAACGTGTGTTTCCCGGTGGCGTGTGCGCTCAACGTGGGTTTAACACTTAACCACTAACATTAGCTTAGATTACAACAATCCGCTCTGATTTGAATGTCTCTAAAAGCATATTATAACGCGTTAAAACACAATCTTCGGACTCATGGTCAGGGTTTTTCATGTTTGAGTAGGAAGAGATGCTAAGACATAGCTAGCCAGACATATGTGCAACACATCTCCAACGTACAGCATTTATAGCCAACGTTATTGGTAATTTCCATTGATCGTTCCTAGAAGGGCTTTCAAACAGTCTAGGATAGTTTGTGCAGAATCTCAGCCATTGCTAACATGCTACATCAAATGTGCTAGTTATAAACTATATATATATTAAATAGCCTCAATTATGTGCAGTGTTGTGTGAAAGACCAGGATGTCAGCAGTAAGATCAGCTAGACTTTGTTAATCCCACACTGGGGGAATTCCTGTTACAGCAGCTGAAAAGAAAGAAACGATGTACACACATTAGAATAACACAAATAAACATTAAGTAGACATAGGAGGGGGAAACAAGCTCTCTATCTACACACACAGATATACAGATGAGTAAGGTGCTGGTAAATAGATGTGACATATTGCACAGTTTGAGTTAAGAGTGATGAATAAATAAGCATAGTGGAGAGTATTGTCCAGTGATGGCTCATATTGCAGAAAGAGCTAGCAGTGCTACATTACATACGTTGTAGTAGCAGTAGGGCTGCACGATACGAGGAAAATATGTAATTGCGATTACTTTGACTGACACTGCGATATGATTCACGATATTGGAGGGAATGATCCATTTTGTATCATTTTTCATTGAAAAATATTATTATAGTGTGGTTTTTTTCGGGGACTTAGGTCTGTTGGATCCGATTTGTAGGCTGGGATGTCTCTGCAGCACCACAATACTTAACTCAGAATGGTTTGACACACATCTGGCCATTAACAAATGTTGTGCTGACCTGTGATTTGGATGTTGCACTAGTCCATATTGCGATTTCCGATACATTTGCAATTAATTGTGCAGCCGTAGTCGGCAGGCTTTGTTACAACCTCTCGTAATCCCTGCATGAAGCTACACTTCTCTTTAGGGTCTCTAAATGCTCTGCATGTTATGGTGATTTATGCATTACAATATGTACAACTTCACAAGTGTTGAAGTTTGAAATAAGTCGACATTTTAATGCCCCTTCTGTTCATATTCTAGCAAAACATGCGCGTCACTAACATGCACCCAAACCCAAAGGCCATATCCTGTCAGTGGTATGATTTTGTCTGGTGTGCAAACAGAAAACTGATCCTTGTCGCCTTTCTCTGATGCTGCTGTGCCGTTGAAAGTGAATTCAAGGGTCAACAAATCCTTAAATACTCCAGATGTTCCAAAGCCAGTTTTTTCCTTCCTTCCTGATTTCAATACCTTGACTTGTGTATTCATAGATTACCAGTGTGTTAAAATAAGAGCTGCACAATACATCGCTTTATCGCCATCACCAAACTGGTGCAATAACCACATCGTGGACACTCTTGAGTTAGAGAAGGCACTTTAAAATGCCACTATCGGTACGTATGTGATTGGTGTATACCTCAAGAACAATATATAACAGGGAATAAGTTATAAGATGTAGATGTTATGACCACAGTCAGACTTCTACTTATGGACTGTACTTTGATACTTATTACTTCTACTCCACTACATTTCAGAGAGAAACATTGTACTCCAGATATGATCAGCTTACAATATACCGTATTTTCTGGACTATAAGTCCCTCCGGAGTATAAGTCGCATCAGTCAAAAAATGCGTCATGAAGAGGAAAAAAACATAAGTCGCACTGGACTATAAGTCGCATTTATTTAGAAATGTATTTCACAAAATCCAAGACCAAGAACAGACATTTAATCTGGAAAGGCAAGTTATTAAACTACCCAACAGCCCCCAGAACAAGGGGCTGAATACGGTAGGTGTCCTCTATGTTAACGTAACACATTAACAGTTATTAAACTACCAACAGCCCCCAGAACAAGGGGCTGAATACGGTAGGTGTCCTCTATGTTAACGTAACACATTAACAGTTATTAAACTACCAACAGCCCCCAGAACAAGGGGCTGAATACGGTAGGTGTCCTCTATGTTAACGTAACACATTAACAGTTATTAAACTACCCAACAGCCCCCAGAACAAGGGGCTGAATACGGTAGGTGTCCTCTACGTTAACGTAACGTAACAGCTCTGTTGACGAGCCTCTCCCAGCAGCACGTTGTTCAAGCACCCATCTGTGGACTCCTTCCTCCAGCTCTGGCCATCTGGATTTCAGCGCGACTAGCTTTCTTTGTTTTCTTCATTGCAGTAAGACTAACCTTTTCTCCAGTCCCTCACAAGTTTCTCTCTCACTCCAAACTCTCGTCTCTCTAAGTCACAGGACCAGCCAAAGTATGAAAAAAAAGTGAGACTTATAGTCCAGAAAATACGGTACTAGAATATCAAAACAGGTTTATTTAAAAACGCGCTTTGCAGTTTGCACTCTCTGTCCTCACCCTTCTCGTTTCTTTCGCTGTCTCTATGTGCATCTCACAAAATACACGGAATATTGGGTACTTTTCAATACATTTTCGATACTGATATTGCACAATGTGATATTGCAAAACCGATATTGCGTCGATATATCGTGCACCCCTGACCGTCAAGCAATACGTTGGTATTTTAGCAGAATACTGAAAGCAGCAGAATTGAGTACGCTTTAATATCTGTTTTAATTTAGAGGGTGGCAGTAGCTCAGTCCATAGGGAGGGTCGCTGGTTCAAGTCCCAAAGTACGTAGTGTGGATTGGTAGCTGGAGAGATGCCAGTTCACCTCCTGGGCACTGGCAGCCCACTCACTCTGACATCTCTCTCTCCATTTGTGCATGCACAGGTCCTGAGCATCTGTGTACTGATTTCTAACAAACCTATAAATAATTATTAAATAGTAATATCGTTATTGTGAATATTCAACAATGTTATTGCATTGTTCAGCCCTAGTTTATTTATATATATATATATATATATATATATATACAGTAGTACATACCTAGTCTATATATGTATATATGTGGCCTGGGTCGTTTGAAACCTGTTTCAAACATTAATCTAGTCTGACAGTCAGTCATAACAAAATAAGGACATCTGGAATTGGTGCTCAGATGTACTTGATGAGACCAGGATTTTAGGCAGTATTGAACACCTTTTTATTAAATACCTCCTAATGTGTGTAATTGTACATAGTTTTACCACACTTGTATCCTAACAGAATTTCTCTGAATCCAGCTTAGGGAGTACAAAGTCGTTGGGCGTTTGCTGCCCTCTGCCAAGAACCCTGCCCCCCCTCTGTACCGGATGAGGATCTTCGCCCCAAACCATGTCGTGGCCAAGTCCCGCTTCTGGTACTTCGTCTCCCAGCTGAGGAAGATGAAGAAGGCCTCTGGAGAGACCGTCTACTGTGGCCTGGTAGGTTTCCCTGGTGTTAGGATAATATATATTTGATATTTATCAAAGAATGGACACAATCACTGGACAACTAGAGTCAGTTTTACAGCACTTCAGCTCAAGTACAGAATAATGACTGAAGGTTGTTCACAACAGTGTCTTCTTACAGGAGTTGGGAGTCAAGATAGTCATTCGGTTCATGCAGTCAGTAGCTTTTCTTGTCTCTGAGGCCCGGCATCTCCTCCACATTATGCGTTCTGCCCTCAGGGATGCATCCTGTGCTCTTTGCAAGGTCACTCAGCTTTCATGATTTAACACATGAAAGACAGAAATACTAAAACAGGATGCAAATGGTTTAGCAAAGAAACTGAAGCAAAACCGTTCTAAGCACAGTTTTTCTAACTAAGTTATTGTTTTGCAAGTCTGTCGCCACCAATATGTATTTTCTTTGTTCATTTTTAACCGTGACTCGCGCCGCAGAGTTTTTAAAGGAGTCTTTGTCTCTGCAGCCTTTCTTACGATCAGATATCAGTGCCCTCTTCTGTCTGAATTTAAACTCTGTAAACAGCACTACACTTATTGGGATCATGTTTATATAAGCTGTCATATCAGGGGTGTTATGGCATTCAAAACATTTAGCATTTTATAATGGACGTGACTGAGAAACTGTATTTAATGTGGATCAGTCTGCACTGCCAGAGCAAATTTCTGTGCAACTATAAAAGTTTAGAAACCATCTAAATGCGTAGCCGCCTTATTTGTCTTTAAATGTATTAAAACCTAAGCTTCAACATGTAAAAATATCACCCTATTATGTGTTTAAAGTTACCAAACGTCACGATAAGAGCAAACGTGTACAGAGTGGAAAACGTGTACCTCAAGAATCCAAAGAAAAAGTACAGTTTGTGGAATTAAGGTCTCTCAAAACGCTTATGAATCTGATATTGGGACATATTTTACTCATGAAAATGTATATATTTGCTGCAGTTAATGAAGCGTAAGGACAGTAGGAAATATAACGACCAATTTCCACTAAATCAACAGTTTAATGTCCCTGCTGCAACACAATCACTAACATGCACCCAAACCCAAAGGCCATATCCTGTCAGTGGTATGATTTTGTCTGGTGTGCAAACAGAAAACTGATCCTTGTCGCCTTTCTCTGATGCTGCTGTGCCGTTGAAAGTGAATTCAAGGGTCAACAAATGATCTTTTAAATAACCTTTTTATTGTATAGCGAGATTTGACACACTTCCAACTCTCTGGACAAAGTTGTAGTCTCAAAATGAACCCGTTCCAGGTTAGATAACGTCACTCTGCAGGTTTCAACGTACAAACAGATTGTCATAAACTTGACGGACGTCCTGCTGTTGTTTGACTCGTTCAGGTCCACGAGAAAACCCCTCTGAAGGTGAAGAACTTTGGTATCTGGCTGCGCTACGACTCTCGCAGCGGCACCCACAACATGTACAGAGAGTACAGAGACCTGACAACATCTGGAGCCGTCACTCAGTGCTGTGAGTATTCTCACACACACACACACACACACACACAAACATACACACACACACACACACACACACGCACACACACACACACACACACGCAAACATACACACACACACACACACACACTGACATAGTCACACGCAAACATACACAGACTCACGCATGCACACAGAGACACGCACACACACAGTCTCTCTCTCACTCACACACACGCACACACACACACACAGTGACATAGTCACACGCAAACATACACAGACTCACGCATGCACACAGAGACACGCACACACACAGTCTCTCTCTCACTCACACACACACACACACAGTCTCTCTCTCACTCACACACACACACACACACACACACACGCGCGCGCAGTCTCTCACACACACACACAGTCTCTCTCACACACACACACAGACACACACAGTCACACACACACACACACACACAGTCTCTCACACACACAGTCTCTCACACACACATAGAGACAGACCTAGTCCCATGTTTGGGGTGGTTGTGAGAATAAAACATGTTGTGTTAAAACGTCTCCTCTTTCTGTCCCGTCAGACCGTGATATGGGAGCTCGCCATCGTGCTCGCGCCCACTCCATCCAGATCATGAAGGTCCAGGTCATCGCTGCCAACAAATGTCGCAGACCCGCCATCAAGCAGTTCCATGTGAGTCTTTGTGTTTACCGTGGCGCTGTGGCGCCCGCGGGTCTCTCTCTGGACTGCCTCGACGTCTGTCAGCTCCAGTTTAAAAACCCGCCAGACAAAAGGCCAGATTCCTCTTCCAGGTTTTCAGCTTCCATCTCCAAACCTGGCGGTTCTGAAACTGGCCACAATTAGAGAATTAAGGGGAGACGTTGCAGGCAAAAACACAATTGACTTTACTTTTTATATATTTGTGTCTGTAGTTTCCTCCTAAATTCAACATAGCATTAGATAATGCCTCCTTTGCATATTTAAACATCCCATTTCAGAAAACCTGAAATACTGAAAAAGATTGTCTTAATGTCTGTAATCAACTGGGGAAGTTTCGTGTTTATCGGTTAGTTTTACGTTGACATGTTCACCTGTAGTGTCTTCAAAATGTCTCCGTTTTCCAATCCATGTCTTCTCAGACTCTCAGAAATCTCCACTTCAGCAGCACGTACACACCAAACTTTCCACTTTCATTTCATTTATCGTACAGGACCGTTAAATGTATCATTAAGTTCCAATATAAACGGGCCTGACTCAGTTTAAAACCTGGTTTCCAGCAGGTTCCTGTTCTGCAGAAACTTAAAACATTGAACATAGGACACATGAGGACAAACATTGGTACAGGACATTATCATGGGCTAGGTAGATAGACAGTGCAAACAAGACTTGGACAATACATGACACAAATGAATGTGTGCTAGTGTAACGGTCCTCTCTATACTCACACATGGCTGTGTTCAGATATCGTTCACAGCCTGACTTATACAACATTTTCTACATAAAACGTGGAGAAAATGGACTTTTTTTAGATGCAGTGATAAAAAGATCTGAAGTCCCCTCTGTAAAAACCTTTGACTCTAACATGTCAACACAATGAAACCAGATTTCTGAACCTCCCTTTATCCAATGTTCACATTTCTGCTGTTGAAATGTATTCATATTGGCACAGATTTCATAGCATAATGCCACATTTGCATGTGATAACATTTCAGAAAACTTGTAATGCAAGAACTGATTGTCTTAATGTTTGTAACCGTTAATAACAAAGTGACTGTTGATGTCCGCTGTGTGAAACTAAACTTTGGGTCTTCTCTGGTTCCTCCGTCAGGACTCCAAGATCAAGTTCCCGCTGCCCCACCGCGTCCTGCGCCGCCAGCACAAACCCCGCTTCACCACCAAGAGACCAAACACCTTCTACTAAAGCAGATTCTTCACTTTGTGCGGGAAAAATAAATCAAATAGAAAAACAGCCTGTTGTTGTCTTATTTCTCCATATATAATGCACACATAAAACCTTTATATGTTCACTGTAGGCAGCAGGAGAATGTAACTAAGTACATTTACTCCAGAACTGTACTTGAGTCCAGATGTTGAGGTACTTGTACTTTACTTGAGTCTTTTCTTTTTATGCCACGTTCTACTTCTACTCCACTACATTCATCTGTTACAGCTTTAGTTACTAGTTACTTTAGTTACTCCGCTACATTCATCTGTTACAGCTTTAGTTACTTTAGTTACTCCACTACATTAATGTTCCAACTTTAGTTACTAGTTACTTTAGTTCACTACATTCATCTGTTCCAGCTTTAGTTACTAGTTACTTTAGTTACTAGTTACTTTAGTTACTCCACTACATTCATCTGTTACAGCTTTAGTTACTTTAGTTACTCCGCTACATTCATCTGTTCCAGCTTTAGTTACTTTAGTTACTCCGCTACATTCATCCGTTCCAGCTTTAGTTACTAGTTACTTTAGTTACTCCACTACATTCATCTGTTCCAGCTTTAGTTACTTTAGTTACTCCGCTACATTCATCCGTTCCAGCTTTAGTTACTAGTTGCTTTAGTTACTTTAGTTACTCCGCTACATTCATCTGTTCCAGCTTTAGTTACTAGTTGCTTTAGTTACTTTAGTTACTTTAGTTACTCCACTACATTCATCTGTTACAGCTTTAGTTACTAGTTACTTTAGTTACTCCGCTACATTCATCTGTTCCAGCTTTAGTTACTAGTTACTTTAGTTACTCCGCTACATTCATCTGTTCCAGCTTTAGTTACTAGTTACTTTAGTTACTAGTTACTTTAGTTACTCCACTACATTCATCTGTCACAGCTTTAGTTACTAGTTACTTTAGTTACTCCACTACATTCATCTGTTACAGCTTTAGTTACTAGTTACTTTAGTTACTCCACTACATTCATCTGTTCCAGCTTTAGTTACTAGTTACTTTAGTTACTCCACTACATTCATCTGTTCCAGCTTTAGTTACTAGTTACTTTAGTTACTAGTTACTTTAGTTACTCCGCTACATACATCTGTTCCTGCTTTAGTTACTTCAGTTACTCCTGATTACTTACTTACTGACTTTAGTTACTTCAGTTACAAGTCCAGCTGACATGATCAGACCATTAATACTTTATTAAAGGCCAACAAGCTTGACCTGTAACAGACAGACAGGAGCTCCACGGTCTAGATGTGTAGATGTCCCTCACCGCTAACATCTACACACAGGAGTTTA